>NC_080021.1:20440318-20743349 GCF_030020395.1 Manis pentadactyla | reverse complement strand
AACTCATACACTCTATGTTCCTTATCAGGGAGAATGGTCACCAAATTGGAACAAATAGAATATATGTGAATAGATGAAAAGTAAAGCTCTGGACACATGAGGGTGACTGTGTTAGAGGATCCATCTCTTTGGAATGAATTCAAGCTCTTGGGCATTTTGGAGTATGGACATAATTTACTGCTGTGATACTAAAAATATAATGCTAGCATAGTTCCAGAATTACTGGAGATAATCCTAGAGACCAGGCTAGGCATAGATTTTAGAAATTATAGACTTTGAGTATCTCAGGAAAAGAAGTCTAGGATGGACAGCAATCCAGTTGATTTGTGTGTGTTAAAGCAGAGAAATGGTGATCATCATGAGCTAATAACACAAGTACCTTAAGTCAGGCCAAATTTACTTCTTTTACTTTCATGAGAAGTTTTAACAGATAAGATAAATTTCATAGACAAGGAATATATCTGGATTTCACCAAGGAATTTGGCAAAGACCTACATGATTTCTTGGCAGACAAGGCAGAGAAATATATGTTAGATAATCATACAGTTAAAATCACTGCTGGTTTAAAAGTTGTAATCAAATGCATTTTTATTATTGGATAAATGCCATCCTAAAGTGAGATATAAAAGGCTTCTTTCAAATGACTGGTCCCATTTAATACTTTATGTAAGTATTATAGATGAAGATTTAGAACTCATCAATATTTCTAGTGCCTTTAAGTTGGTTAAAAGGGATAGCTAATGATTAAAAAAAGAGTTTTGATTTTAAAATGACCCCACAGTCTTCTATGATCATCTTTTAATAACAATAGCACATTTACTAGCAATTAAAAAAAAAACCTGACACTTAGGAGGGAAACATTGTGCTTCCCCAAAACAAGATGGCTAAGATATACACTAAGTGTGCAAATATTGTAGGTATGGGCATATACCTCTGTTGTCTATTTGTGTGCAGAACTTTAAAAAAAACCATGCATACATATTGGTGAAGAAATTCCCAGGTAAGGATTTAATGCAGACTTCAAGACCCAGTCATTGACCCATGTTTTGTATATAGGCCCTGGGGCTGGGGACAAATTTGAAAGGAAGATAGTGACCATAACACTAGTTTGTATATTCTTATCAGTGTAAGAACTAAGGCCATTGTGAGGAGGATGACCTTACAAAGTTATGGGACAATTGGGAATATAGTTCTCTTGGTCTTAAATTGTATTAGATAGTATTAGATTGTTTTAAATAGTATTAGATTGTCCTGGATTTTAAAATAAATATTTATACCTTGGAGGGGTGTGTGTATGTGTGTGTTTCAGAATTACTCAGTGATTGCCTGGAATAAAAGAGCCTTGTGTGCCTCTCGTGATGTGGTATGATTTTGAAGGGGGTGGGGGTTGACATTAAGATACCCATACTCACCCCGATTTCAGAGTGCCAAACACCACCACTGACTTCCTGTTGGAGCCAGAGAAGCATTATTATAGAGAGCATGAACCAAGCTTGGTTGGAGAGAGGGAGGGCCTGCCAGAGAGGGTAGGTCCTACGCTTAGAACAACCCCTTTATATAGATGTTATAGGTACTAGTATCTCTATAAAATGGGTGGAAAGTCATAGAGTGGCTATTAGAAAAAAAAGGAACAGTTCCACAGTTTCGGAAGTGACATGTCTATGAGGCCACCCCTCTGAAACATCTTAACTTTATTATCTATCCTTCTCTTTTGGACCATGGAAAATCATACTTCTATGATTTCAAGTAATTTGCTCTTCCACATTTCAAAGCTGGTTATATCTTAGAATCTCTAAATTAGAGCAAGGTAACTCTTAAGGGGAGAATAAAATTGGTTCAGTGGATTTATGTGCATGTATTTATAGGTGCATAAATGGATCATGATGGATATTCCAACAGACATTTGAAAATAATTATCTCTGGAGTATATAATTATGGAAGGCTTTGATGGGCTGACTTTTATTTTATGCTTTATCTATTTTTGGTATTGTTTGAGAATTTTCTACAAAGAATGTCTGCTTGTATAATTTAACCAGAGTATGGATTTAAGTTAATTTTAACTTTCAAATATCAAAAAATATTATTTGGCTTAGCAACATGTATAGAAAATGGGAGGGAGTTTTCCCATAAATGGGTCTGAATTTATCTTAATGTTTTACTTTTATTTAATCCTGGGTGTCATATTTTAAGGAGAAGTTTACACCCTTAGAAAGAATTTATACTTTGGGTGTTATAAACACCCCAAAAGGGAGTTCATAACAATGGTTGACTAAGGGAACCAGTGTTGCCAAGTAGGGATTGTGTTGAACTAGAAAAGACATACCAACGTCTGAAGAAGGCAGAGTTTCCCACAGCATTTTGTAGCCACAGAGGCAAGCAGGCAAATAGTCCTATCTTTTAAGACTTTAAAAATTTGCAGGTGTTTAAATGATGGCAGGTAATTAAATTATTCAATGGGCTTGATACTTATGCCATGGGCCACCTGAGTATGATCTCCGATCAAGGAGGAAAGTGGTCATAATAACAAAACCTCTAGAAACTGGTTCATACATGGAATAGCTAAAAGCACTCGCGTTTCCTCCTAAAAAATTCAGGTAGAAAACTTAAATGATTAGAGAGGCTCAGAAAGGACATGGGCTGTCTTGTGTACTGAGCTTTCCCCATTTATTTTCAGAATCTTGTTGACAACCTATTAGGGATACCAGAGATGTGGCCCCTGCACTGTGTGAGAAGACTCATTATCTCTAAGGTCTTTCCAAAGGTAAGATGTCTGAGTCTTCATCCGAGCCATAAAGGAGGGATATGGTATTGTTACACTTGTTTTACTTTCAGGTAGTCAATATAAATTGAGATGACGGATCATACAAGGCACACTGGAATTTGTTTTTTAATGGCCTTCTTTTTGAAGCCTGTTTGATTTCTAGGTTCCCCACCAGAAAACCCAATACATGCATATTTTTTAAAACAGCTAAACAAGAATTTAAGAATACATTTTTTCTGAGTCTCTTTATATTTTAATTTTAACAGAATATTTAAATGTGTGGCTGTGTTCATATGTAATTTAAAGGCTTCATATACCTGATGTTGTTAGTTGTTTTTTTCTTTTCTATTTCTCTATGTCAGGAGTTTTATTTCTTTGTGCAAAGTTTACCCTTAAATTAAAACAATACATTGGAAGCCAGTAGGGCTCTATTTTGTCAGGGCCTAATATTAAGTGCTTGCAATATGCCAGGTGCTGTCCTGGGGTGGGACCATTTCATCCTGGTAGCATCTGCTTGATGAAGGTACTGTATTTCCTATTGCTCACCTGTGGAAACTGAGGCACAGAAGGGTTAGGCAACTTGTTCAAGGTAAAAAAAGCTGGTAAATGGTGTAAGCTGGGATTGGAAGCCAAGCAGTCTTGCTCAAGTCTGTGCCCTTAACCACTATGCTATGGTACCTAATGAGTCCAGCCTCTGAAGATGTTGTCAAATAAAGCTTTAGACTCACTTTGATTTTGGATAGAAGATGATGTTGAAATATATTACATTTTTTTCCTTGTCTTAATAATTTAAATGATTTCAGATAAAAACCAAGAACTTAATGCCTAGCCAGTAACTAACCCAAGATGGGCACTTAGAAAATGTTTACTAAGTAAATGAATTAGTGAATGAATATGCAAATGATTGATGAGTCCGATAATTCACATGCACATACGCACATTTGCATTCTTCATTTTGCTTAAAATAGTGTTGACCATAAAGTTAATTCACGATGTTAAAACAGCACAGGGCATGGCAGAGCACGATTTTTCATGACACTTTTCACTAATCCTTTCTAATTGAAAAAAATGCAGGGTTATTCTGGTTAGTTGATGTGGTGGATACTGGTTGATTGACCCCCAGATTTCCCTTTCCACCTGTCCTCTTCTCAATAGCTTCTATTTTCTATAAGAGGAACTGCAAAGTTTTAGATAGACTAAATCTACTCCCAGGTGAAAGAGTGAAATATGTGATCCAGGCTGAGGAAATCATTTATTTGACCAGAGTTACTGCTTTGGAGTGAGGGGCAGCACATTCTGATGAGAATGGATCTATGGACATCTGTTAGAATGTTGGGCCAAAGGCCACTCACTGCATGGATGATATAATATGTACATGAAGCACCAAATCTGCTGTAACTCTCTTTTGCTATGATACAGGAAGCCAGATCAAGGATAAAGTCAAGGCATGGATTTGGGAGAAGCAAGAGAGGCTCAGAAAAATTGAGCCAGAGCCCGAATGACAACTTGGACATCAGAATCAACATGCACCTTAAGTCTGTTCTATGTTGGATATTTTAATTGCATGAACCAATAAATTCTCAATTTAGAAAGTTTATTTTTAATTCTTTTAATAAAATATATCAGACATTCAGAGAGTGATTTCACAAATGCTCATAGCCCAGGCTTAACAAATTTAACACGCTGCCCTGTTTGCCTTAAAACTTTTAAAGAAATAAAAAGAATTAATTTCAGACCATTGAAGCCATGTATACATACCTTCCCAATCTAATTCCCTTCACTTGTCAAATATTAAGATTTTTGCTATATTTTCTTTAGAACTTCCAAAGAAATAAAAACAATTACAGAATTAGTTGAAGACTTCTCTTTACCCCTCCCTCTCCTATTTCCTTATTCCTTTTCTAGAGATAACCAATATGCTGAAATGTGTGTTTCCCATCCTTTTTCAAATGTTAACAATTTTATCACATATGCCTCCATTGTAGTAATAATGTAGCATCCTTTATGCTGTGTAAGTGGTATCTACCGTACATAATATCCTACAACTTGTTTAACACAATATTGTGTCTATCACCATTTAAAAAATGTATCCAGTGTCTGCTCTTTTTCTCCTTTCCTGAATTTTGTTAGATTGATAAAAGTCTCTGTATTTCTTTTTTCTTTCCTATTTTGAAAGCCTCATTTCTTTTTTTTCCTCAAATGTGGTAACCCTCAAATGTTTAATATACATACTTAACTATATTATTTTCACATTGAATCTGAAATTACCAAGTATTCTGGCTTACTCTTGAACAAGACAAAGATTTTAACATGGCTTAAGTATAAAATGAACTCCTCTTCCTTGGTATTGCTTTCAAAATTCAAGTTCCACTTAAACAAAGGAATGAAACAATATTATTATTTTCTCTGAGTTTTTTGTTTCAAAAAAGTGAGAAAGTTATATAAACAGGTTGGTTATATAAAAACAGACCTTATTTGATCATCTTCCTGTTCTTTTCTCTTCACCTAGTACAATCTCAACCCTTTTAGCCTGTATCAAGCCTTCCCTCCTTCAAGAATCCCTCTGGCCCTCTTAGCCCAATGAGATTCCACATCTGAAATTCTTACGTACTTAGGGACTTTGACTTTCATTTGACTGTCAATCATAAATATCATCCTAATATCTTATAACCCTGGCTTTTAGTTTAACTATTTATTGCTGTATTGATAGTTTTCTATTTCTCTTTAAGTAGGTATTATATTTCTTGAGAGTAGCCTCATAATTCTTTGTAACCCCCTGTTGGGGCTTTCCCACAGCAGGTGCTCAGTAAATGCTTCTTGATTATCGATCAGTGAGTGAAGCATTCCCGAAGGAATTGAAACCCAAGATTTAGTTGCTTGGTCGTTAAGGAGTCATGGTGTTAACTGATAAATTGTGGAAAGACTTCATGCTGTGTAACATGAGGAGAAATGTCTTAGTCTAAGACAGCAGTTTACCCAGTACCCAGACTATGATAATTAAGTTGTTCTCGATTCTCATTCTGTGAGCTCCTGAACATATGGAGATAGTTAAACTTCTCATGCAGGACAAGAAGAAACACGGAGCCACTTAGCAGCATGATAGCCAAAAATTTCACACAATTCCCAGCACAGGAACTGACAATGACTGAGTGTATCAGGTATGTGTGTGTGAGGAACAGCTTACAGCAACTGCTTCTGCTTGTAGTTGTCATGACGTCAGTCTGCGTATGCCTGTGTGTATGCAGAAATGTTGGGGAATATAGAGGCGATATAGCACAGTAGGAGGCACTGTAATGCAAAAGTTGGAACAAGGTATATGTGGATTTAAACCCCAGTTGTATTACTTACTTGCTCTTTGTAACTTGGGAAAAAGTAACAAGTTATTTGAGCATCATCTTCCTTGTCTGGAAAATGGGTATAAAAATATTTAGCTCCTAGGATTACTTTTAAAGATTAGAAAAGATATACTGCATGGAATGTGTGTTAGCTACCATATGATAGTTGTTATTTAAATTAGTTGTTTAAATTAATAAAGCTATTATTAATCTTACTGGATGGGGGATGAAAAGGCACAGTGCATGCAGATATTAGGGGAGTGGTATTCACTAATGAAAAGCTCCATGGGAAAATTGCTTTTCATGTGGTTGAAGAACCCCTTCAGCCAAGCTTCTCAGGGTAGGTTAGATAATAAAAGTTACGAATACCTTGTTGGATTCACCTTTTGATTTTTCTAGAAACCACTGCTCCCACAATATCTTGTTCTGCTAACTGTAAAGGAAATCCACCATTGCTGAAAGCAAAGAACATGGCTGTATTTCTGCCTTCATGAATTTAGGAGTCTCTGCAGTTTGTCTATGCTTCTCATTTTTTGTTTCTTGCCACACAAGAAGAATGCTCAATATAATGGGTGAAACATTAATAATGTAAGAAGACTCAGAGCTCTATGAGCAGACCGTTAGTTTCCAGGAAATTTTTGAATAGTTTTTATATTTAAACATACCCCAGCTGTCTGCTTGAAAGTCTCTTCCAGCAAAGAGATTCTATCACTGATTATATACCCTGATATTTTTCCCAGTCACAGACACATCTACAGAACCTTCCCATATTCACTCACTCACTCATTTATATATTATGCAAACATTGGGCCCCTTCTATGAGCTCTTGCATATGTAAGACATTATTGTTTGAGATATTGATACCTACAGTTATTTTGGTCTAAATGAATTCAAAGGTTAGCCTCATGCTTAAAACACAGTAGGGTTTTATCACAGAATTATTGCATAAATAGGTGATTTTGTAGGAGCAAATATCTGCAGGCATAGACAAGTAAGTAAAAAGGCACAATCTCATAATTTTGTGTAAGTGTGCTGGAAATGTACATGGATCTGTAGCATGGTGTTTCCAAAGGATTTGCAAGTATAATTTGCATTAATTTACCTCTTTTCAATTCACAAAGTCATTATACATTTTTCCCTTGGAGCTATCTGCCTATTTGCCATTTTATAGTGGTGCGAGTCTTAGAAGCAGAAAGCATTTGTAAACAGTTTATGAAGAAATCCCAGTGTGGATAGTAGGTAGTAAATGGAAAGAAGAGAGTTGGGACTGAGGCTTGGTTCCATCCCTGAGTTGCTGTGTGACACTTTCTCCTCATGGCCATGGTTCAGGATTTTAGCACTTTGATAGCTTATGACTCAGGGCCAGTCACGTAGAGAAACCTTAGGTTGACAATGCGGTATAGTGGATGAGAGCCCAGGCACTTACTGACTCCCATTCCAGTTTTGCCATTGAGCAACCACGTGAGTTGGGACAGATTATCTTTCCACTTCCTTTCCTTCAAGTTTAAAAGTGCACTTAAACAATAGGCTTGCTGTAAAGATTAAATCAACGAACAATAAACATTTGGAAAGCAGAAAAATATGTGTGGTGTGTGTGTATGTATATACATAAACATATATATTTATGAGCTAGTAGTTATACTATATATGTATGTAAAAGCTAGCAGTTACACCATGTATATATACATTCATGTATATGTATATTCATATACACAGTATAATTGCTAGCTTGTATTTTATTACCATCTCCAGGCCCTACGATGCCTCACAGGCACAGTTCGGACATCATTGTACACACTGTCGGTTTGTTATTTTTTGTAGGGTTCTTGTGAAGAATGGATAGGCACTTGATTATAATCACTGCATCCACTTGCTGAGAGCTAAGCATGTTAGACAATAGCCTTGATTCTTTATACGTCATTGTTGTTTTTAGGGATTAGGGCAAGTGCAGAAGAGTTTACAGAGATGTGACTGGAGCTAGACTGTGAAGGATGGTGAAAATGTATAGTATCATTCTCACTAAATAGTGTACTATTTTTTGAAAGCAAACTCTACATGAAAGTCACCGCTCTGGGAAAGAAATGAGTAAGGGAGACTAAAAATTCCCACCCTTTGTTTGGTGTATATTCCAGAAAAAGACCTAGCTAATATAAAAATATATAAATAGTTTTGGTAATGAAAATTTCTGTAAAGTACATAAAGCAATGCTAGTAAATCGTGACTGATGGGAGAGGGGAGCGAATGAGTTTTAGGAAACTATTAAAGAGAACATGTATAGGCACTGCAATTCTTTTGAGTATTTATCAAAGGGAAATTGTTCTTAGCACATTAGGTCAAAGTTGAATGATATACTGTGCTTTGACATATTATTTTATAACTACTTTCCCTTGCTATTTAACCTAAATCTTAAATGTCTGTGTTCTCCCTTCCGTCTACCAGTCGTTTGTCTGTTTCAGGTTCTCTGACACGTGGATGATCCAAAATGTAGTGAATCTACAGTGGGTTGTGCCTACACTGTCAGACGAGCGAGGCATTTGATGATTTTTACTGGAACAATGGTTCAATTTAGGTGTATACAGCTAGAGCCGTGGATGCTTGAAGCACCTGAAGTTTGAAACGTCCTGCCAGGGCGTGGAAGGAGGGTTCAAGCATGGCGCTTAGGGCTTTGGTGGGTGTGGTCGTAAAGCATCCATCTTTCCTTTCATCTGTCTGACCTCATGAGCATGAGCACAGGGGAGTCTTGTGAATCCCCTTGTGGGAGGGGAAATTAAACAGTTGGGAAACGAGGCCAGGAGGTTGGCTTTGATGGGGTGCTCACCCCACCCCGCTCACCCAGCGATTTCAGACGGGCACACATGAACACCGGGAAGGCGCCCTGGCGAAGAGGAGGGGCTGTGCAGGAAACCAAGGCACGTTCAAACCCAAACAGCTACAGGGCATCTGGTGTGTCAGTTGTGCATTTTGTTAGAATTCTTTAAGATTGGGAGTGATGGGAAGAGGAAAATAGAGTTATTTTAAAGTCCTTCTCACCTGGGGGATGTGGCGACAGGAATAGCAGCTGCTTTTGATGGAGGAATGAATGGATACTCACTCTCCTGAGAACTTCTGTGTGCTAGACATGACACACTCTGATGAGCTTTATCTCAAAGTTCACCCGAACAATGGTACCACCTAAACTTGAACAACAGTTGTCAGGGTACGATGATCAGTTCGTGCTTGCTCATCCATGTAATCCTAACAAAGTGCTTTATAAGTATTTGGTGGTTTAAAAGCATGTGTTCTGCATCAAAACTGGTGAATTCAAATCCTAGCTTCATTACATTTTTGGCATGTGATTCTGATAATTGTCCTTCCGTCTGAGCCACATTGCAGAGGAGCACATATAGGAACAAAGTAAAGAAGGTTAACAAATTTTCTCCTACTGTGAGTCTGACTATGTCACTCTCCAACACAACTCAGTGGTTTCCATTTAGCCCAAAGGAAAGAAATCCAAGAAGCTCACTAGGGCCTGTGGGGCTGTCTGAGAACTGAGCTCGCCCACCTTATCTCCCATCTCTCTCCCACTGTTTCCTCTGTATACTTGACTAGTCTAAACTACTCAGCCCCACGCTCTGATTCTGCACATGAGTCATTTTTCATACTTTTCCACTGCCTGAAATTCCTTTGACACCATTTCTTTTTCAGACTAAATTTTACTCATTCTTTAAATCTCAACTCAGTCTCATCCCTTCCAGGAAGGCTTGGCTGGCGGCTTACATGCCCACGCCCCCCAGCATCCTTATATGGCTCTTCTTGCATCACCCCCACATTCCCTGCTGTGCGTTTCACCCCTCCTCTTCCCAGTCTGGCTTTCCTAAGAATCTTTCTGGCAGAGTATCCTGACTTTCCCTTTCCTGGTAATGAGCAGGGGCCACATCTCTTTCTAGTGAAGATTTACCACATCTTCTAGTGAAGATGAGATTTAGCATCTTCTAGTGAAGATGAGGGTAGAAAATGGATTCTTTCTTTTAATTACTCAAAATTACATTCTTTTCTGATACTAACAGGACATTTCCCAAATCCCTGAAACATAAGAGCAACATATACAGAAGTAAGCAAGCCCCCTACTGCCTTGATTTTGGCTCAGTTTGTCAACATGCACACTTTCTGGGGACTCACCATTAAGTTTATTTTCCATAGACAATTCTCCTGTGGCTATTAGAAGCACATTGATTACCAATTAATTTCCTTTGACAGGGAACAAGAGGCCAAATGTAGGACTTACCAAAAATCATGGACTCACTGAGCTTTACATTTGTAAAGGGATGGATTTGCAAAGGCTCGGAATTTTTCCATTTTTGGTTTACCAAATGCAAATTTTCTGTGAGTAAAAATAGGCTTCTCCTTCCTTTTTTCGTCACCTTCTCCTCTTTCCCTTCTCCTCGTTTTCTCTCTCTTTGGGTGTCAGGTCACTTATTGCCTCAAAAGGCTCTCAAATGTTTTGACACATTTGGAGCTAAAGCATTGTGCTGCTCCTTTATGTTTAGACCAGTTTTAATATACATATACATATACTCAAGTAAAATTCCCAACTCTATTTATTTATTTCACATAACAAAGAGGTTTACCTACTTCCACTCATTGCTAAAAATTCAACTCAGATATCAGCTACACCAGAAAGCCATTTCAGAAACCCCACGTCAGTGAAGTGCCCCCCCTCAGTCACGTGCTAATGTTCTTTACACAGACGGAGCCTGGTGTGAAAATGAGAAGCCCAGCATCTAATACCCACCTGCATGGATTCAAATCAAGGAGTTTCTCTCTTAATCAGGGTACTTAGCTTCTCTGGCCTCAGTTTGCTTATTCTTATCTAAAATATAACAGCTGAATGATGACAATAATTGTAAAACAGTACCCTCATAGGAGATCTATATATATATATATATTGTGATATATATACCATATATTACATATAGCATATATACACACCATATATTGTGTGTATATATTTTTTTACTATATATACAATATTAATGTTTATATAGCAAATTATTTGTATCCCTCTCTTAGAGCTTCTAGAGCAGTGCTGGCCAATTGAAATATAATGTGAGCAACAAATTAGGGCCATATATTGAATACTGAATTTTCTTGTAACCACATTAAAAAGTGAAAGAAATAGATAAATTAATTTGAATAATCTATTCTTAACATAGTATACTAAAAATACTAATTCCAAAATATAATCAAGAAAAACAATATAAACAATTAATGTTTAGTGCATATTTTGTTCTAGAAATCCAGAGTGTATATTATACTTTCAGCACATTTCAATATGGACTTGCCACATTTGAAATGCTCAGTTGTCATATGTTCCTAGGGGCTACTGTATTACACACACAGTATCTACATGTATGTACACATGTATAGATACACAGTAATTCCTTTTTACTGTCAGTGCAAAGAAAGAGGTCTTGTGTTACAGGAATACTTAAGCACATATGTGTAGTAATGTATTAAATTGATTAAAAAATTCAAGAATAGAAGAAATTTTCATAAATATTAAGGATATGCATGTATTTAAATAAGGAAAATGTACCACTTGGTGACTGACACATTCATTTATGAGTATAAATTTACAAATAGGGAGCATTTTCTGGTGCAGATATACTATACTCCAGTAGAGGGCAGAGATCTAACCTGGAACTGGACAGTGACCGCTTAGTGGGACAAAACGGCCGTTCAATTTGGGGAAACTATTCATACCTAAACTTTAGAAATGGAAAACCAATTAGTTTTCTCACAAACAAATGATTTTATTGTACTGATGGCCCAAACAACTTAGCCATTGGGGAGATAGGGAAGGGATGGGGCTATATTTCTCTCCCTTCCTGGTTTAAACTATCTTAATAAATGTCTAATTATTTAATAGATGGACTACTGTAAGTCAGACTTATAAACCCCAGTAGAACAGCAGTTCAGACAGGAAATCAGCAGGTCCACTCACATCCACTTTTCCCTAGAGACCATCCCTTTGCTGTTTTCCAAATTCTTTAACTACTTTCAGCTAACCTTCCATGCCAGTGCCTCGGTATTGACGAAGAGCTTCTCAATCTCTGTCACTTTCTCCTTTCTCTTCTTTCTTTACTGTTCTTTGGCATTCTTTATAAAAGCACACAGAGGAAAATGAAGACAACATGGGATTCAGACCTTTTTCGGAGCTGGGAAGAATTTATTTTAAAGCTCCAAGACATTTCCTGAGCAAGCATGCCAGAATTGATGTATTCACATGAGTATTGTTACCCAGTGTAGTCCCTTCTGAAAACATTTTACTTATTTTCACAATACTTCCCTGATAAAAAATTTCTATGACTTACAATGGCATTGATTTCAGAGTCAGCTTATAAGCAACTCCAAAATACCAGTCATTTCCTTATCACCAGTTTTCTTTCTACAACACTGCATTACTTCACTAATAATCCACATTTATTCTCAACACTACAGTGTGGATCACCTTTGCCTGATATCAAAATAATAATCACCTGCAAAGAAAATGATTTCCCAAAAGCTTGGAAGGCAGTTCTCAAAAGATATTGAAGGTTGATAGTATTATTGAAATAAGCCTTCAGTCTGTCAAAGGAATCATTCTGCAGCAGCATCTCTTGTGTAAGGGAGGGACGGATTCAGGCATCCCTATATGAAAGTCAGACTCATCTCTAAATAACTTCAAGCGAAAAGAAGAGACTCTGCAGATAATCTGATATTTGTGGTTGATACCATATTCTGACAAAATGTATGAAAATTGTGACCCAGAGAATGGAATAAGTCATTTCTCATTTGTTGTTAGTGCACAATTTTCTACATTGGTAATAGAAGACCTTGCTAGACTATGAGCTCTGTTGTAGCAAGCCTGAACTCACTTTAATCTATGTGAAAATCCTTTCCCGTCTGACTCTGTGAAATTGGTTTTTATCTACCTCTCATGCACTCTTCTTCCTATCCAAGCTAGAACTTATTTTCTGTATAACTTTTTCAGCTCTGTTCAGTACCCAATGATCGAACACTAACTCAATCAGCTGGAACACCAAACATGAATGTGATACTGGCCTTGAGCACAGCGAGCTTAAAGTTGGTCAGGGAGCCAGGAACTTAAGCAGTTCATTTCTCATGGACAGTACTGTGGTGGAGGATGTCGTGGTTTCTATGAAAGGAGGTGTGTGTGTTCACCAATGTTTGTATACATGCATTAGCGGACAAGTACTGATAGTGTGAGTGTCTGGATGGAGTTGAGCTCCCAGTGGAACTTATAGAAAAGTGGGACATCTAACAGCTCTTAGTCACTGAGGAGAAAAGAACTCCTGTGGCTCCTGGGTCTTCTCTTAGTCTGGTTGATGCACATTTTAGGCAAGGCCTTGTATCTCTGAGAAATTGTTGTCTTTCCTGGTCCCAAGCCCTTCTGAACTGTTCAAATTGCCAAATAATTCCATGTCTTCATTCATTGAATAATGACTTCTTTTCCTCTGCTTCTCCTCCTTTTTCCTTCATCCTACTATGCATGGTTCTGTTTTCCTCATTTATATGCCTGCGTATACAGATTTTTATAAGCAAGTCTCTTACTGAATGATTTATCCTTTATAGAATATGTACATAAGCATACAGGTACAGATAGCCTTCTCTGTATTCATATTTAATAGAAGTATTAAAATCATTTTTTGTGGCTATTTGGGTATCAGTATATCCCTCAGAACCCAGAGACACAAATAGTTTAGTCTATATATGGTCTTGCTTTCAAGAAAAGCACAATTCACAGGCTAAAACCAAAAATGGCCAAAGGAAATTCCAAGTATTACATTTCTTGTAAGACATTAAAGCCTATCTAATTCAGAAGCTTTGCAACATTTTCCATGTCTCATTTTCTTTCCTCTCCACTTTTGTTATACACAACATTCAAGAGACTCTTGTTTACAGCTCTTCTCACAACATCTGCACTCGATTCGTCCACACTACTTCTCCTTCCAGTAAAAGCAGCTTTTATTCTGTCTCCTCCTCTGGCTCTTTCCTCTCCCACTCCCCTCCCCCACCCTCCTCTTATATATTATATAATTATCATAACCTTCTTTTTACCACTTCACTCTCTTTCTCCAGCCTTCTCTGCTTTTACTCTGACTCTGCATGCATCACAAAAGAGTAAGAACTTGTCTAACCAAGACTGAATCTACTGGGTTGAGAAGAGGGTCTGTGGGCTGTGGCAATAAGACAAGCTCTCTGCAGGGCTAGAGGAGCAAAGGAGGGCAAACACTCCCATATCATTAATTTATTTCTTTATATGTGCATATTTATAGCTCTTATACACAATGGGATAGAACATTTCTTAATCCAAAGTAAACTGAATCTAAGTTCTTCAAGCAAACCATTGATTTCATGGTGGTTTTACATTAATAAACTCAGTGTAACTAGGTCTTATACTTTATTTACAGCTCCCATTGCCATAGATTGATGTCCAAAGGCTTAGAATCTTGTTTTTATTAAAATCAAAATCTGATGCTCTAGGAATGGGAGTTGTTAGATGTGGCTTTGCCCCCAACAGTGTTTTCCAAATAATCTGTTGCAAATGTTGAAACAGGGTACCAGGGAGGAGTGTTCTGTAAGAATTTGACTAATACAGATCCGCGTCTTGGATAACAATCTAATACGATGTACTGTTGGCTCCTCCAGTCTCTAAGCTTCCTGGTTTTCAGAAAGGGCTCTGGATGTGTGTCAAGTTGCAAAGAGCCAGAAGGAAGAAAAACAAGTCTTCTTGATGACTTGAACTTTAGTTTGTTTTCTAGGAAATGTGTTGTGTTAGTTCACATTTTGTTTCATTTTTCCCAAATTTCCAAAATAAATATACTGTAGTTCAAACCACATTTTAGCGTTTGATGATCATTTTGTGCTCATGTCTTTTGTTTTATTTGTATCACCTTTATGTCCCTTAATGGCTTATAAACTACGGAGAAAGAAATTCATCTCACATTTTTCTAATACAGTTCTAGATATACAATAGCTCCTCAAAAAATATACAAATATGGGAAATTCTGAAGAAAGTAAACTAGGATGAAACGAGTGTTTTCTATCTTCCAGGTATAGATCTTTCAATCTGTTATACTTTACTGAAACCTCCCAACAATGCAGTACGATCCTATTATTCTTATTTTTTAAGTGAACATTTTGATATTCAGAGAGTTTATTTTTATTTGTCCATCATTATACCACTAGTAAGTAGCACAGCTGAGATTTCCATATTTTTTTCCTGCTTACTTCTAATTTCATAAAATCCTTTTTCTATCTTTATAATTATTCATACAAGCATCTGTATATTTAAAAATGCTGGACTCAGTTGACAACAGATATGAAATTGGTTTGTTTTCAGTCACTGCCCTCAAACCTGCTGGGTTCATTTCCCCTTCTCCACCTCTGACAGGATCTCAGGCAGCGTAGCTGTTGCAGCCACGGCTGGTCAGTCTCCTCAGTTTCAGACAGAATTTTGAAATTCAAAATTTCTCGTTCTCTCAGGTCAGACCTGACCCTCAACTTTCACAGTCAAGCAGCAGGAAAAGGGAACATGGTCTGTTCTCCATCTCCCACCTCTCCAGTCCTCCATCTTTCAATCCCAGGGATATTTCTGGATTCTCCAGGTTTAGGAAAGTGGAAGTGGATGAGAAGAATGGGTAGATTTTGTTCTTGCTTAACTATTCAGTGCCCCTGTATGGCAGATGGCCCATAGTCAGGTGTCAGTGGAGATGTGAATTTGAATATGGAATAGTTTGTTCACTATAAAGAAAGACGTAGTTAATATGGCTTTTTATTGAGAAGTCTGGAAAATAAATGTGAGAGGACCCAACTAAGAAATGAATTATAGCCATAAGGGGGGAAAAATAATAAAGGAAGATTTTGATGGACAAGACATTCAGAGAATTCGAATTGGTAAAGACACTCAAGTGAAAGGAAAAAAACCATTTATGAACAGATGAAGGCATATTATGATATGAATAAAATGGAGAAGACATGTGAAATCGATTCTGGCTTGACAAAGAGATAAAGGACACCCAGGCTGGAAGACCATCTGTCTTTCATTTCCCAAGTACATATTCATTGAAATTCTCATTTGTAACATATGAGGATTTGATGTGGGATTCTGTAATTGCTCAGACTCTATAGAATCAAGAAATAACAGACAGACTCACAATGGGGATTGTGTGTTGATGGGTAAGGAAGGAGTACAAAGAAAAATAGTGAATTTGTGCTTTCCTTAGGAAAAAATGTAGTAAGTTTTGCAAACCTGGGGGAATTTTATTTCTGAAGAGAGCTGCCCAATTTCCCGTCATACTGAAGCTTAGGTAACTTGTCCTCTGAGAACATCAGCATGTCAATTGCTTATTGTATTGTGGCTTATTGTGTGGTCTACTCGCCTATAGGAATCAGACCTGAAAACTTTTACCTCTGCCATATTTACTCAAAGATTATTATTTGAGTGGCTTCAGATTTCACTGTAAATGTTCACAGAACCAAAAGTGGTATTTTTCTAATACTTTTGGAGGACACTCTATAATATCAAATTTCTTTAAAGAAATGTTGTAACAGTGTCTGTTTAGGTACCTGAGCCTGGGGTGACAGAAACGGTCACAAACTACAATGTGAAAATATTGCATTAATCTTATTTTTAAAATCACCCAGATTGGAATATGTCACATGTTTTGGACATCAATTCTCTAGGACCTGAATGTCAGTTAAATCTTAAATAATAATAATAAGATCCATTGATTCTTTCCTCCCCTAGTTCGAACAGAACATCAGTCCCCTAAAACATGAAATGCTCATCTTTTAATGTTTATGCTCATTTATGTTTTATACTCATATTTTCATGTTTAATATTTAAGGAACATAAAATGCTCATTAGAGAAATTGTCAGATTTCTCTTTCTCTCTCTCTCATACACACATTCTACTCTCCATATCACTGTCTGTTAGTTATAGACTGTCTTCTCCTACAATATAACACAATATAACAATCTTTAGGAAACTTACCAAATAAGAAAGCCTTTCTAAATTCATATATTTGAAAATAATTATACATTCTCAACACCAGTAGGCCAGTAGTAGGGTTAAGTTGCAGTTATAGGGTAGTAGGGAATGTGCCTGTCTGGATAAGGAAGAAATGAGGCTGCCTGTACTGGCAGGAGCTGGGAGAGGGCACATGCAGGCAGATTCTTGAGTACGTGATCAAGGGACCTGAAACACAAGACTGAATAAGAGAGAGTTTATCAATTCGAGAATACTCTCTTGATATACAGAATTTAATTAACATCCTGGCAAGAACACCAGGAGATAGTGCAAACATGTTACAAAGATGACTCCTAGAAGGCTGAGGCCAGAGAACTTGCCAGAGCACTATGTCACACAGGAAGACAAAGAGGATACACCATTTAAATACAATGCCAATAAAAAATGCACAGCCGGGAGTATGAAAATAATTTAGCAGTTCAATGGTAGCCCCCAGTGACAAAAGGCTATGTTGTTTCAGCACTAGGTTCTGCAATATAGTGCAGGTGATAAGACCCCCAAAACAATAAAGGCCAGATTGTTTTTGGTTCACTGTGAGAAACCAGGTAAACAATATCAGATGGGTAACAGGGGCACCTGACTGCAAAAAGCTATAAAAATAGTGAATAGAACATGGTGTCTCTGAAGTAGATGGATGACCAAAAAGGTTGCTATTCAATACATACAATCTTAAGAAAACAAAGCAGGATAATCAGGAGAATAAGGCAATATCTCCATTAAAAAAAAATTATGGTCCTTTGCCCAGTTTTTGGAACTGAATCTATTTTTTGGACTCAAAACCAATGATTGAGAGAGAAGTTCAATCTATTACTACAGAAGGATTCTGCAAACTCAAGGCAAATTTCCATGGTAATTTTTCAAGGTGGAATCTGTCCCTCAGTTGCCACATGTCAGTTTTGTAATTGTGAGGGGGGGAAAACCCCCAGCAGCTCTGGTAGATCCTCCAAATCAGATGAGAAGAACAAGACAAATACAGCAATCCCTGACTGACTGTAAGGAGGAATTACTGCCTAAAGATATGGGGAGACTTCTGTATCTGAAAGTGAGAGAAGTTGCTTGATTCGATCCTGGTTCTGCTCTCCGGGAGTAGCACCAATGTTCAGTGTTCTCCCTGGCCGGTGCCTATTCCCCCAGGGAACTTACTCATCCATTATCCTCCATGGTGACATCTGAAGAACGTGCTGGGATCATGCCCTAACTGAGGGATATACCACTTCCAAAGTCCATTCCCAGGTGATACCAGTGTGAACAACTTGACAGTTGTTTTAAAGCTTGAAAAAGAATTTTTTTTACTCTAAGCTCTTTTTTCAGGGGCAATACAATTCCCATGAAAGTTTAGTAAGCTTCTATTTGGTTACAGAAAAATTCATGTGCCAGTACTGACATTGATGTTCTTTTTCCTTTAATGTTTATTATTTTATTTTTTCTTAAATCTGCTATCCTTTCTTCCTCTCCCTATGATTCTCTTTCAAATTCAATGATAATTATTTTGAAACTCACTGAAATGAGCTTAAGAAGAAAAACCGTATCTCCTAGCTTATCTTTGTCTCACGTTTGAATGTTAATGGGATCTTTTTGTTCTAATCCTTTTACAGGCCTATATCTTGTCACTTGGTATATAGACAGAAAAATGTTTCCTCATCCCAAAAGATACCCATGTCCCAGAACCCTGACATGGCTTTGCAGGTTTGATTGAGTTAAGGATTTGAAATGGAGAGATTGTCCTGGAAATCCCAGGGTGACCACAAAGGGTCCTTATAAGAGGAAAATAAGAGAATCAGGGTCAGAGAAGATGTATCATTAGAAGCAGAAGTCAGAGTGATATGACAGGAGCCAAGGCATGTGGGCAGTCTCTAGAAGCTAGAAAGTGTGGGGGTTTTTGCTTCTACCATTCCTATTTCTTAAACACTTTGGCCTGAAATTGACATATCACAGTTCCACTCACATTCAGTGGGTGAGTACTAGTCACATGCCAACTGGAGATACAAGAACAAGCTAAGAGCTGTAGAACTGTGGCCAGAAAGAAGAGTAAGTGGGTTTTACTGAACACAGAAAAGTTTCTGTCATAGTCAGATGAAATCTTGTTGAGGGGATTTTTATGCTGAAATATGAATATAAATAGGAAACAACTAGGTATATAGCAGGTGGGCTGCTTGATATTGATAAAGCACTTAATAAATTAAATTTAAATTAAATAAGTGCATGGATGAGAGAAAGACCTTGGGCAGCAATGAGAATAGTACTTTGAAAAACAGAAGATCTTGTGGGTGAAAGTAAGTGAGTAAGGTAAAGAGTATTTCATGCTGAGGATAAAATGGATCAAAGACAACAGGGGAAAAAGATGGCAGTGTAGGAAGACAAGGCAGAAACCTCTTCCCCCACACACACCAAGGAAGCAATTACAACAAATATAACTAAACCTGAAAATGAACTGAAGACTGCAGACCAGACCACCTACACCTGGTGAAGAAGAGAAGATCACACAGAAAAGGGTAAAGTGGCACAGCTATGATTGAGCAGGACCCAAACTTTTCCACCACCCTAGCCCACAAGTAGGAGGAAGAGCAATAGAATCAGGAGGGGATTGGTGTTCAGGAACTCTGCACACCTGGTCCTGGAGATCTGCTCTAGGATCACAAGTTCACATTGCACTAAATTCTGGTGATTAGCAGGGCTGGACACTAGGCTAGTTGGAACACTCTGGGAGGCTGAGACTCCAGCCACTTGTGGAAGACAGGTGCTTGGGCATCCACTGAGATCCAAACCAGAGGTGGAAGTTTGAAAGATTTGTCAGCAATAGGAGGAGTGTCAGAGGGGTGAGAGTAGGACAGAGCTCTCTATGCAGGACAAGGGAAGTCCACGACACTTCCCCAGCCCTCCCAACAGATCAGGCACTCTTGGGAGCCCCTAACACTCCATCCCCCTTGCTGGTGGCTCAGCCCTTAGGCACTTCCCTGTGCACTACTGGTACACCTGCCCACTCAGTTCAGCAGCATTGGACTTTGCTGCCTAATAGGCAGATGGAGGACTTCCAAGATTTTTCGACCTTATCTCAGCACAATTGGAGAGGCACGTGAAGGATCCAGCTCTGAGGTCTCCTTCCTCCTCCTGGGCTATACAGCCAGGTGCTGTGTGCGACTCACTGCCACCACACACCTGCATGCCCTGCTGCTGCAAGACTCCCACTGCTGCTGTGCACCTGCCTCAGAGCCAAGTGACTGCCCCATCATCACTGCAGCGCCAGCAGAGGGCAGCCACACCTGCAATGATCCCAGTAGAAACCACCACTCTGATCACAAACCGCTGGCTTCAGTAGACTGGGATAGACCACTGCCAACAGACCGAAAGGCAGCCCTGCCCATTGCCCACCGACAGCAGCTGGGGATCCACCACAAAGGAGAACTAGGTACTGGAGAGTAAAGAGTCTTGAGCTGCTGGGCACCACAGGGTGCTTTCTTCATAAAGCCATTACTCTAGGAATCATAGCAGATCCATTTAATACAAAGGAATAAACACAGAAACCCTGGTAAAATGAGGAAGCAGAGGAATATGTTCCAAACAAAACTATAGGATAAGACACCAGAAAGAGGACTAAATGAAACAGAGAGCACCAATCTTCTTGATAGAGCTTTCAAAGTAACAGTCATAAATATGCTCACTGATTTGTGGGTAGAAAAGTATTGAAGATCTCAGGGAGGACTTCAACAAAAAGACAGAAAAGCTGAAAAAGAGCCACTCAGAACTGAAGAATACAGTAACTGAAATGAAACATATAATGGAGGGAATGAATAGTAGATTGCTTTAAGTAGAGGAGATAGTCAATGAGATGGGAATTAGAGAACAGGAACACAACAAAGCTTGAGTGAAAGAGAGAGAAAAGAATCTCTAGGCATGTGAGAATGCTAAGAGAGCTATGTGAGAACTCCAAACGAAATAATATTTGCATAATAGGGGTACCAGAAGGAGAAGAGAGAAGCAAAGGAATAGAAAGTCTCTTTGAGGAAATAATTGTTGAAAACTTCCCCTATCTAGGGAAGGAAATAGAGACACAGGTCACAGAAGTACAGAGAACCCCTAACAGAAGGAACCACAGGAGAAAAACACCAAGAAATATAATATTAAAAATGGAAAAGATTAAGGATAAAGAGAGAGTATTGAAAGCAGTCAGAGAGAGAGATAAAAGATTACTTATAAGGGAAAGCCCCATCAGGCTACCAGCACACTTCTCAGCATAAACTTTACAGGCCATAAGGGAGAAGTATGAAATAGTTTGTGTTGAAATAGAAGGAAATTGAACTAAGAATCCTCTACCCAGCAATATTATCACTCAAATTTGAAGCAGAGATTAACATTTCCCAGATAAATGAAGGCTGAAGGAATTTATAGCCACTAAACCAGCATTAGAGGATATGTTAAAGGAACTGCTGTAGATGGAAATGTTCCTAAGCCTAAATAGTTTTTACTAGTGAAAATAAAACCACAGAAAAGGTAGTAGACCAATTCATTACCAAGCAAGTATGTAATTAAAACAAAACAAAAGTAGTAAAGCCAACTATAGACAAAATCAGTCAAGGGATATACAAAAAGTGCAGATTATGACATCTAATACATAAAATGTGGAGGAGGAAGAAGAAGAAAAAAGAAGTACTTTCAAGTTGTATTTGAAATAGAGCAATCATAACTTTATATAGACTGTTATATAGTTAGGATGCTATCCTTGAACTTATGGTAACCACAAGCCTAAAACCTATAACAGGTGTATAAAAATTAAAAGAGAGAAATACAACCACAAGACTAAAGAAAACCATCAAATAACAAGAGAAGAGTATAAGAGAGGAAGGAATGGAGAAGAACTATAAAAACAACTAAAAAACAATTTAATAAAATGACAATAAGCACATACTTATCAATATAACATTTACATTAAATGTAAATGGACTGAATACACCAATCAAAAGATAAAAGGAGGCTGAATGGACAAAGCAACAAGACCCATCCATATGCTGCTTATAAGAGACTCACTTCAGACCTAAAGACATATATAACTGAAAATGAAGGGATGGAAAAATATATTTCATGCAAATAATAGGGAGAAGAAGGCAGGAGGTGCAGTTCTTACATCAGATAAAATAGACTTCAAAACAAAGAGAGCAATAAGAGACAAAAAGGACACTACATAATGATAAAGGGACGAGTCTAACAGGAGGATATAACCATTATAAATATCTATGTACCCAACATTGGAGCACCAAAATATGTAAAACAAATACTAACAGAATTAAAGGGGGAAATAGGCTGCAACTCATTCATTTTTGGAGACTTGAACACACCACTAACATCAATAGACAAATTAGCCAGACAGAAAATAAATAAGGAAACAGAGGCACTGAATAGCACATTAGGTCAGATGGACTTAACAGCCATCTACAGAACATTTCACCCAAAATCAGCAGGATACACATTTCTCCCAAGTATACATGGAATGTTTCCAGAATAGATCACATACTAGTCCACAAAAAGAGTCTCAATACATTAAAAAAGATTGAAATTGTATCAAGCAACTTCTCAGACCACAATGCTATGAAACTAGAAATAAATTACACAAAGAAAAGCCTACAAACATAGAAGCTAAACAATGTGCTTCTAAATAATCAATGGATCAATGAAAAATTAAAATAGATGTCAAATAATACATGGAGACAAATGAAAACAAAAAAATACAATGGTCCAAATTCATGGGATGCTGCAAAAGTGGTTCTAAGAGTGTAGTACATAATAACACAGGCCTAACTCAAGAAACAAGAACAATCCCAAATAAACAGTCTAAATGCACAATTAAAAAAATAGAAAATGAAGAACAAATGTAACCCAAAGTTAGTAGAAGAAGGGACATAATAAAGATCAGAGCAGAAATAAATAAAATAGAGAAGAATAAAGCACTTGAAAAAAGTCAATGAAACCAGGAGTTGGTTCTTTGAGAAAACCAACAAAATAGTCAAACCCCTATATAGACTAATCAAGAAAAAAAGAAGTAGAAAAAAATAAACAAAATCAGAAACAAAAAAGGAATAGTCACAATGGATACCACAGAAATACAAAAGAATTAATAGAGAATACTTGAAAAATTATATGCCAATAGACTGGAAAACCTAGAAGAAATGGACAACTTCCTAAGAAATACAACCTTCCAAGATTGACCAGGAAGAAACAGAATGTCTGAAGAGATCAATTAGCAGCAATGAAATTTAACTGGTAATTTAAAAACTCCCAAAAAACAAAACTCAGATCCAGATGGCTTCACAGCTGAATTCTACCAAACATTTAAAGAAGAGTGAATACCCATCCTTCTGAGAGTATTCCAAAATGTAGAAGAAGGAATACTTCCAAACACATTCTATGAGGCCAGCATCACTCTAATACCAAAACCAGAAAAAACACTATAAAAAAAGAAAACTATAGATCAATATTTCTGATGAACATAGATGCAAAAATCCTCAACAAAATATTAGCAAACTGAATTAAAAAATACATCAAAAGGATCATCCATCACAAACAAGTAGGATTTACTTTAGGGATGCAAGGATAGTACAAAATTCATAAATCAATCAATGTGATACCACATTAACAAAAAGAAGGATTAAAATAACATGGTTAACTCAATAGATGCTGAAAAAGCATTTGAAAAATTCATCATCCATTCATGATAAAAACTGTCAACAAAATGTGTACAAAGGGAATGCACCTTAACATAATAAAGGCCATATATGACAAACCCACAGCCAAAATCACACTCAATGGTGAAAAGCTGAAACCTTTTCCTCTAAGATCACAAACAAGACAAGAATGTCCACTCTCACCCCTTTTATTAAACATAGTACTGGAAGTTCTAGCCATGGCAAACAGACAAGACAAAGAGATAAAAGGCATCCAAACTGATAAGGAAGAAGTTAAACTGTCACTATTTGCATTTGACAAGATAATATATATAGAAAACCATAAAAACTCTGCCAAAAAACTGTTGGATTCAGCAAAGTTGCAGGATACAAAATTAATACACAGAAATCTGTTGCATTCCTACATATTAACAGGAATCTAGCAGAAAGAATAATCAGAAAAACAATTCCATTTACAATTGCATCAAAAACAGTAAAATACCTAGTAAAAAACCTAACCAAGGAGGTAAAAGACTTGCATTCTGAAAACTATAAGACACTCATGAGAGAAATTAAAGATATCAATATGTTATGCTCAGTGAAATAAGCCAGGTTGAGAAAGACAAGTACCAAATGATTTCATTCATTTGTGAAGTATAAAAACAAAGCAAACTGAAGGAATAAAACAGCAGAAGATTCACAGACTCCAAGAAGGGACTAGTGCTTACCAAAAAGAAGGGGATGGGGAGGGAGGAGGTGGGGAGAGAGAAGGGATTAGGGACATTCTAATTAGCACACACAATATAGGTAGGTCACAGGGAAGGCAGTATAGCACAGAGAAGACAAGTAATGACTCACAGCATCTTACTTCACTGACGGACAGTGCTTACAATGGGGGGGGGGGGTACTTGATAATACAGGTGAATGTTGAAACCACAATGTTGTTCATGTGAAACCTTCAAAAGATTGTGTGTCAATGATGCCTTAGTTAAAAAATAAAATAAAATAAATAAGACACCAATAAATGGAAATCTATCCCATGCTAATGGATAGGAATTAATATTGTCAAAATGGCCATCCTGCCCAAAGCAATTTACAGATTCAATGCAATCCCTATCAAAATACCAATGGCATTTTTCAATGAATGAGAACAAACAATCCTAAAATTCATATGGAACCACAAAAGACCTGAATAGTCAAAGCCATCCTGAGAAAGAGGAACAAAGCTGTGGGTATTATGATCCCTGACTTCAAGCTCTACTACAAAGCTACAATAATCAAAACAGTTCAGTACTGGCCACAAGAAGGGACCCATGATCAATGTAACAGAATAGAGAATGCAGGTATAAACCTATGCATGTATGGTCAATTAATATACAATAAAGGAACCATGAATATTCAATGGAGAAAAGACAGCCTCTTCAAAAACTGGTGTTGGAAAAATCTCTCCAACTACATGCAAGAAAATGAAACTGGATTGCTGTTTAACTCCATACACAAGAGTATACTCAAAATGGATCAAATACTTGAATGCAAGTCATGAAACCACAAAACTCTTAGAAGAAAACAAGAGTCAAAAATCTCTTGAATATAAGCATGAGCAATTTTATTCTGGATACATCTCCTCAGGCAAGGGAAACAAAAAATGAACAAATGGACTACATGAAACTAAAAAGCTTCTGTACAGCAAGTGACACTGTCATTGGAACAAAAAGGCAACCTATAGTATGGGAAAATATATTCATAAATGATTCATCCAGTAGGGTTAACATCCAAAATATTTAAAGAAATCATATGCCTCAACACCAAAACAACAAATAACCTGATTAAAAAATGGGCAGAGGATCTGAACAAACATTTCTCCAAAGAAGAAATGCATATGGCCAACAAGCACATGCAAAGATGTTCCACATCACTAATCATCAGGGAAGTGCAAATGAAAAGCACAATGATATATCTCTCCACACCAGTTAGGATGGCCACTATCCAAAAGACAAGAAATAACAAATGTTGGCGAGGATGTGGAGAAAATGGAGGCCTCCTACACTGTTGGTGGGAATGTAAATAGGTGCAGCCACTGTGGAAAGCAGTATGGAGTTTCTTCAAAAACCAAAAAATAGGCATACCATTCAATCCAGCAATTCTATTTCTAGGATTTTACCAGAGGAAAACAAAATCCCTGATTTGAAAAGATATGCCCCATATGTTTATTGCTCCATTATTTACAATAGCCAAGTTATGGAAGCAACCTGAGTGTCCATCAATAGATGAATGGATAAAGAAGATACTGTACATATCACAATGGAATATCATTCATCCATAAAAAAAGAAATCCTGCTATTTGCAACAACATGGATGGACCTAGAGAGTATTATGCTAAGTGAAATAAACCAGGTGGAGAAAGACCAGTACCATATGATTTCACTTTATTTGTGGAGTCTGAAAACAAAACAAAGCGAAATGAACAAAGTAGCAGTAGACTCATAGACACTGAGATTGGAGGAGGGTTAGGGTAGATGGGTAGGGAGGGTAAGGGGGAATGAAGGGGCACAAATATTCTAAATCCTAATATAATTGGTCATGGGGCTAGTAGTACAGAATGGACAATACAGCCAATGATTCTTTAACATCTTCCTATGTTGACAGATAGTAACTGCACTAGTGGGGGTGTAGTTTTAATAATATGGGTAACTGTTGAACCACTGTGTTGTATATTTGAAACCAGTGTAAGATTGTGTATCAATAATACTTCAATTTAAAAAATGGAATAAATCATGCCGGATTTTGTAGATCATGTTAATTTTTATTCTATGTGTGATGAGATTCATTGATGGATTTTTGGGGTGAGAAGGTCACCGGTGATTTGCATTAAGGCAAGCTCCTTAGAGTTTTCTCTAAGGAGAAAGGATTTGCTGTGAAAACAATGAATAGATAAAGGTACAGTGGATATAAGAATACAGATGTAATTGTCATAGCAGTTTTTCTGGAAGAAGCCACAGTTATCCTTTGACTTAAAGAAAAGAAGTGGATAAATTAATGATGTATTTTGGAATTTATTTCTCCCACTGGAGTCATTATCCCTTACAGTTGGAAATTACACACACACTAAAGAATTTTCTTTCTTTTCATCACAATCATTGATAAAAAATTACTCAGTATTTTATACCAAAGGAACACCTGAGGGTGGGAACATAAATGTGGAAAATGTACAGAAAACTTAAGAGGTTTAGTGCCTGCAAATAGATTGAGTGCCAGTTTGAGCTGTCTGAATTATAATGGGCTGAGAAGAATTCAAAGCCAAATTTGAGTGAGAAAGAGTGCCACCATTGGTGCTTCCTGGGGACCATGGGCACAGAGAAAAAAGAGAGGTGACATATATGCCTGTGTTTGTATTAACATATTAGAGGTGAGGCAGAAAATCCTCTTTCCACTCTGCCTCCATTTTCAGGTTTTTCACTGGATCAGGGAACGTGCAAAAGGCACAGAAAGAGAGAGAACGTGCCAAGAGGGGCCACTTGCAGCAGCTGTCCTGCAACAGGCAATTATAAAGGAAACATTAGCATTAAAGAGATACAATATATGACCCGTGATTGCAAAACCGTACTGAACTCCCTGTTCATTTAAGTCCTGTTTCACATCTGGTCCATATGTGTAATTGGAAATCTCAGAACTGCATTTTCATGAAGGATGATAAAGACGCCAAATGTTTTACAAAGATTTATTTGTTTGTGCGTAACATGCATGGAAATGTGACAAAGGGGAAGTGAGGCCTGAAGCTTGGATTCAGCGCTGTTCAATGAGAGAAAATCCTTCTTTGTAAAAAGGAATATAAGCAGTGGAAGACTTTCACTTAATTTAGCATAAATTAATAACTTAAGACTGAAAGCATAGATGACATAAAGTCAATCTAGAGTCTTCTGGGGAACTTTATTAAGAGAAAAAAAGCAAGAGAGAAAATAAGGATTAAAGGTCTGAATTACTAAAAGCACATTGCTCAGATTCAGGAGACAACTGCCTCTTTAACTCAACGTTTAATTTAATTGAATCTACATGACGCCAAGGCATCCAGATAGTCAGGTAATTAGACTGAGGATAAAGAATAACTTGATGAATGGCGGAATTTTCGACTTGTCATCTAGATGTTCATCTAGACCCAATAATGAACAAATATTTTATTGCCGATGACAGTAATTTTTCCCGATATGTTGCATAGAAACCATCAGAAAGGTTACTATTGTATACAACAAATATATAATATTATAGTCCACCTCTCGTCCTTACAATCAGCAACTCTGACATTTTCCACTAGGGGGATGTTGCTACCTTCATTGTTTCTTCACCTTGAACAGGCGGCTGAAGCAGTACCATAAAGTTACTGAGCACACAGGTGTGCCTATGAGCACCCCGGAAGAGGTGGGGGCTCTTGTGATGTGCTTCTTACTAAAATATCTATGGCTCTGACCAAATTGCTTGTTCTCATGAGCCTTAGTTTTCTCCTCTTACAAAATAAAAATGTTACAATTAGTAATTATAAGAGGAATACTTTTGGCTGAAAGTAGCAGAAACTAAACTAATAGTAACTTAAACAAAGATGGGCTTATTTTTCTCACATAATAAGTAGTCTGGAGATGAGCAGTCCAGCACAGGGCCAGTGGCTCTGTGACACCCTCACAGACTTAGTGTTCATCCAGGTTTCTGTTCCACTCTTTCTAGCTGTTTTGCTTTTCTCCTCCTGGTCATCAAATGGCAGAATAGCTCCAAACATTGTGCCTACATTCAAGATAGCAGCAAGAAGGACAACATGTTGTCCCCGGCTGGTGGCTCTTTATATTTGGAATACATAATTTAAAAAAAATCTTTTTAGACTTTGTCTTAGGTATCAGTGACCTGGGCACATTTTCATTCCAAAACAAAAGAGGTGCTATTAGGAAGAAGAAAGGGGAAAACTAGTTAACATGCGTCTGTTTCTCTCACTAAGGGATTGCTAAGGCTCCTTTCAGATTCAAAACTCTGTGATGGGGAAAGTTAGGATAGATAAGGCTTAGTGGAATCGCCAATCTGGTGTTAGGAAATCTTTATCTCCTTCTTATGATTATTGGGAGAGTTTGCTGTAACTGAAAAGAACCCTTTGGGTCTTCTCATTTATGATTACAAAATATAACTTTCACCAAGAAAATCACATGATTAAAAGAAGTAACTTATAATAAAAAGTACCAGGGTAACTTCTAAGTTTTTGGAAAGTTTATCAGCATTACTTCTAAGACTCATGGGCTTTGTGAGAAATTTCCTACTTGACTTTCAATTAAAGTAACGGTTGTCAAGATGTTGCTTTTTTAATATGATAACAAGATATATCATTTTAGTCTCACTGGACTCACTCTTTTTCTGCCTTCTTAAAAATGTGTGTATGTGTATGTGTGTGTGTGTATGTACATATATATATATAAATCTGCACCCTTTTTACTTTGCTAGATTCCTTCAATCTTCTGTGTGTGTAGGGTATGTATATGTGTGTGTCTGGTGACCGAAAATAAAACTGCATTGCCATAGGAGCTGAAAGCTGAGCATACAGAAACAAAATAGAGCTAGGAAATTTGAAAGGGTGTAGATATCTTAACAGTTATTCTCTTTAGTTGAATTTCAGAACCAAAGAAACTCACATTAACATATTAACATAGGGAGCTTTAGGGTATTTATCCATTCATTCAATAAACATTATAGAGCACCTACTACTGCATGCTATAGACAGGCACTGTTCTAGGCTCTAGTAATGAACAAGATGGAACAAATTTTTGCCTTCATAAAGTTTATATTTTAATGAAGATATGGAAGTGGAAAGTAATGTACATTTGATTCAGAACAATGGGATAGAAAGAGACTAGGCAGGGTGGAAGTGGGTGTAATTGATAGGGGGCAGGGTGTAAATTAGATTTCAGTGAGACATTTCTGGGACTTTGAAATAGGGACTAAACTCAGTGTTCTCTACTTACTCTTGAACAAAAATCAGAGGTTTCCAGCCTCCTTCAGATAATCAACTAATTCATCATTTTCCTCCATAATTCTCAGTGTACACACTGGGGCAAATCCAAGTTTTGTGGAATTTGAAACATACTTACTTGGAGGGGCCCTTTTTAGGAAAAAAAAATAATGCAATTGCAATTAAAAAATCAGATATAAATGTGAACATTTATTTACATCAGGAAAAAATACAGCAAATCTCATACGGACAGTGAGCAAGAAATATACCTGTCAGTGATGTTTCAAAAATCATATAATTCTATTGCGCCAAATGCAACAAAATGTATCCCCAGCCCAGTTTCCTGTTCATTATATCCTATAAATGCTGATGTCTATTCCAATGCCCCCTTGAAGGGGAAGAAGCAAAAGGTCTGCTGAGCTTAAGATCTTTCCTTGGGCAGAGCCTTCCTTGTGTGCTCAGCTCCCATAGCAGCAGATGATATCCCCATCTCTGTAGAGACAGACACTTGGCAGAATGTACGATGCCTGGTTCGGGGTCTCTAGGGGGCTCGGCTTATGCATACCTGACCCACAGCATTCCGGGTAGCGCCCTGGTGGAAAGGGGAGGATAAAAACAGGCATTCTAGTCACATTCCCTCGCCCTGGTGTTTGAATGGAAATAAATCAACAAGAGTAAAGCAAATTACATTCCATTTTCTGTATGTTAGAGTATTTTTGATTTTAAGAAACTTAAATTCCAAATATACTGGTTGAAAATTATGAAGAATTTTCTTGGGACATATCTGACACGGTAGAAGCTGGGAAGCACATAACAGCTTATCAGTGTCAACTCCAGCTCGCAGTGATTTTCTTGGTTTTACCGTCTTGCGTGTGTGGCTTCAGTTTCAGACTGGTTTCCTTCATGTAGTAAAATTGTACAAGCTTCAGTTCTTATATCTATACCATGTATGACCTCAGAGAAGAGAGACCTTCTTTTAGGTCCCATATGTAAATCATCACTTGTATCCAGGGAAATGCTCTATACTGTTTTTCATAGTCCTAGGTATGAACCTGTCCTTGGACCAATATTTGAGGGAAGAAGGGACACAATTTCATCAACTGGATGAGACAGTTTAAGCTTAAGCCTTTCACAAAAGGAATACTGAAGTGGAATTTGAGTGTGCAAACACTATTTGCATACCTACACATTTATACAGCATGACCCAAATGACCAAGTACTTTCACACTCGATATACGATATATATACAATTTCTTTGGGCAAATTTAATATGCAATAAAAAAAAGTTGAATGCTTAGATACCATAATCTCCCAATAACTATTTGTGTCTCTTATTGGAAGATTTAACATGTTTTCCAATGACACCAGCTAGAACAATGAACCCAAGGAGAATATGAAACAGCTTAAAAGAGGAATGGGGAACCAGAAAATTAGTTCTCGCTTTCATAATCTTAAAATAAGAAGGAAGGAAATGCACCATAAAGTCCCTAAGTTTCCAAAACCAGAGATATGTAACAACGCTATTTCCTTTATGTGAATGCAGAGTTGAGACATCGTGCCTACAGATAACGATACTGTATTGCACACTTAGAAACCTGTTGAGAGGGCAGATCTTATGTTAAGCATTCTTACCAATTTTTAAGGGGAAAAATGAAATTAGCAAAAAAGATATGATGAATGAGATATACAGAGAATGAGAAAGAAAAGTAGTGAACAAATGAGAGATCCAGAAAGCTGAGCAGATTCAGTGGCATTTGAAACAGGCACTTCAAATCCATTTACCAACTTGGGACATGGCATTGTTTTTGTAAGTCATAAAAATGGAGATGTTAGTAAAGTCAGTGTTTTACTGGGACATTTTAATCTGTTTAATCATATTCAGTTTTCAACAGCAAACATTTCAAGGTATGCAAAGAAATTTTCTACTAAATTCAGAAAGGAAATTAATTTATGTTGGGTTTATAGTAGGCATGCCTCTTCTATAGGGTAAAAAAACAATTATCATCCATATAATTTTTAGACATTATAATAGAGAAAAATATTTTGTGGGTAATACTCACAGAGTTCAACTTTTGATAATATTTTTGCTTATGGCAGTGTTATAGAAAAAGATTTGTGTCCTTTGAAATTTTAACAGAGGCTTTGCCTATGCATATAAAGCCATTTTAAAAAGTATTCAATTTAGTCAATCACTTTAATTTTCCTATAAACAAAGTGTTTCCACACATTCCCCCCAAAGTTTAGTCTTTTTTTAAATTTTTATATTTTAAGAAAGCTTTCAGAATCATTAAGAGAGAAGCACCACATTTTGCTGGGCTTATGCTATTAGTCCACAGTTGACTTAAAAATTTTAGATTTTGATATGTGGTTTCCACCTTTTATCTAAATGTCTTCCTTTGGTTGATAGGAAATCCATCTACTAGCTTCTCTCATGTTAGTAAGAGAATGGCATATTTTCTTCTGGATGTAATGTGCTAGAATTGAATGAGATACTTTCTGTGTAATATCTTGGGGTTGTGAGTGTGTGCTTATGTGTGGGACAGGTTGTTGGAGAGGACAGAAACTCAAGTCCAGGTGTGTGAACCTCTAGGCTACCAGAGAAAAGAGGCAGCAGTGGAGAGCTGACCCACCCAAGTGTATCTGACACATAGGCAAGGGGGGTTGCATCTGGTTTTAAAAATTACATAAAATAGTTAAATATCACTTTATATTTGGTAAATGAATAGAAGGTACTATTTTAATAATGAAAATTACAAGGAAAACTTGACAAAGATGTTTGCGAATTCCTAAGTAGCCTGTTAAAACCACCGAAGGTCAACAGGGTTCAAAAGTCAAATATATATAAATTTCTGGTAGCTTTTCCTCCATGTCACTGTAAAGATTATTTTTGTCCTTTGCCTTGGCATGAGTGATTTATTTCTCTATTTTATCTCTCTGTCCTACCATAATAGCAAGTTGTACTGGATGAAAATTGTTGTGGGCAAAAGAAGTTGTCAGTCTCCTAAAGAAAACAAGCCCCTTTACCCTACAGCATAAAGGAGAAAAGCAAAACTACAGTCAGAAAGACCCAGGTCAATATCACAAATCTACAGCCATAATTTCATTGTGCTACCTCAGTAAGTTACTATTTATAAATATGGAGTATAATATTAGGATAAGTTTGATAAATTGAAGGTGAGGTTTTGAGGATTCATGAGAAAACTGTTTGAAAAGAGGTGTGTACAAAGTCAGTTTTCTTTGAACCTTAAGAAAGTGTATTTGTATTATTAGTAAGAACAATAATGATCGTATTATAATAGTAATGGAATAGCAATAGTAGGAACAGTAATAACAATAATTCTTGATCTCCATAGTTGAAGTTGAAGTCACCCTTGGTAATGGCTATTTTGGAATAGGAAAATCACAAAAGTAAGCCAGTTATTAGGAAAATATGAAGCAAATATGCATTCTTTATTCTTGAGGAAGCCCTCAACCAGCAAAGCAATCTAAATCTAGGAGCTTCAAAGTAAAATATTCTCCTTGGTAATATAATCTGATTCATTAATGTAAGCAGAACAAGTTTTCCCCTTAAATCTTATTTTATTATCAAAATATTTGGAGTTTTTTTTTTTTGCTTTTGAGAGGGACATGTGTGTGTGTGTGTATGTGTATTAGAGACAAACTCAGGACTAATCTTCCTTCACAGTAGAGAAAAGTCTATGAAAACGAATATTAGGGTGCTACAGGAATGAAGCTCTTGGGCCTCTCACATATTTAAGATAAAATTGCCCATCCATGCGATATGCTGCAGTGGCTCCCCCATACACTGGCAGGTCCCCAAGAACACAGAAAGCTTCATTTGGTTGTTATTGTTTGTAAACCCTGAGTACCTGCTTTCTAGCATAATGCCTGATACTGGAAATGATTGTGTCTGTTGAATAAATAGATGAGATAATGTCAAATGAGTAAATATCCACCAGAGGATCCACCTTGAGTAAATAGATGCTGTCATTGACCTGGGGCAGAAGTGAGTTGTTCCTGAGCTTGTGGAAGGAAATTCTATCTCTGCAGTTAGCAGAGTCAGATCTGGACCCCAAGGAATAGAAATGAAAAGTGATTCTCAATATTGGGAATTAGCTTGCGTTCAGTTCACAGAAGCAGCAAGAGTTGGGAAATGACTGTGAGGGTAGATTTGGTCTTTATTTACTTCTTAAGAATTTCCATTTGGAATTGCAGAGTGTCCAACTAATTAATTAATTAGTCTGTTTTATATATATCAAAGTATATAACTATATACAGTTATATATATTTATTTATTTATTTATGCTTTAAAAAATTACCCTAAGAATTTTAAAACACTACAGCAGATTTTAATTAATTTACAGAGTCAGCTCAAAATAGGATGACCAATTAGAGAGACAAATGAAAGACAGGATAACATTGTAGAGTATGTACATGTGTTTGAAGGGAAATATCAGACATTGGTCTGGGAGAGAAACCTGGTAAACCAGGAAGGATAGGAGTTTGTTTTTATTGAAATTTAGCTTTAAAGGAAATGTCACCGTATTTCTAAATATAGGTTAGCGAGATGTGGTTCATACATCCATGACATCCCTAGAAAAAGCAACTGGCATGTACCAGATCCTCCTAAGGTAGTTCTCATTGTTACTATTACTATTTTTGTAATTAGCGCTCTGATTGGTGTTACTATTTTTATAATTGTGACTCTGACTGGTGGTGTTCTCAATCAAACAATATGTACAAAGGCACTTACACTGAATGCCCTTTTGTAGATGTGATGGATGATAGCAAAATTTTACAATATCTACAGTAAGAAATGTGAATTCAACCCCTCAGATATGGCATATGTTCAGAAAAGATCTAATCAACAGAGAAATAAAGTGTCTAATAAAATGCAAATTTGTTCAGTACTAAATGTGAGGGAAGCTCATTCTGTTTCACTCAGTGCCCTCGTCATGATTAGTTCTGGAAAGAAGTGGACATGAGATCCCAGACAGAAGTCATCTTGTCTCCAGTTGAGGCTTAGACAAAGATTGAAAGATTTTTCATAGTAGTTTTGCTGCCCACAGAATCTAAGGGTGGATGAAGGCTTAGAAGAAAGTGACCAGTGAGAGACAGCATGGTCTCTAGGCCTTACTTTCTCACCAAAGCCAACAAATGTCATTTTACTTCTTCTTTTTTATTTATTTTTTCAAACAGAGAAACAAGCAATTGTAAAGAAGCTGTTATTCCTGCAAAGGAATCCACATACTGAAAATTCAAGGAAAAATTAAGTATCTTTTTTAAGGGCCATAAATTTCTAATTCCTCCCTCAAGAGTTGAGAACAAGTGTGAGTCTTCAAAGTACAGAGTGTTCTAATTAGGAAATGAGCTAACAATTTCCTTTTGAGTAGCCCTCTTTACGGCTGATTGTCTGAAGCCGAAATGTTCGGAAAGGCCACATCTGTGTGCATGTGCATTGTAGAATGACAAAACAGGAGACAATATTTTTGGCCAACAAATTCAAACCAAAACATCTTTTTGCATGAATTATGCAAAGAGAATATAAATCTTCTGTTTTCCTTATGTGTTGGGCCAGCATTTCTTGAACAGAAATACTTTATATTTTTCCTTTAGATCATAGAATAGTTAATGGAAAGGCAAGAAGGGACTCTAGAGATATAAAATTTAGTATCTTTTTTCTCTGAAGATGAAATTAAAGACTCTTTAAGTGGTTTTCCCAAAGTCTTATTTCTGCTTATTACGTTCCTGGTTTAAAAAAAGGGAGAAATGAATTGACTTTTTAAAGGAGAGCTTCAATAACAGCAAACCCGAAAACTATAAGCCTTAGTATGCAAGTTCTAAATGGAAAATGTACTTTTCTCTGGTACCTGACAGATGTTCATCAAAAATGCTTACCACAGGCTAAAGAAAATAACTTCCATGGAACTAGAAATGGAAAAAGTGAGCCAAATAAAATCTTGAACTCTGAAATAATTAAGTGGTGAGAAAAATTTTAAAGGTAATCAAATTAGAAATTCATATAAACAATCTAGAGAAGAATAGTGAGCTTCTACTGGTTTGTTTAATAAGAAAGAACTGAAACAGGAAAGGTTTAAATAGTGTGTAGAAAGTACACAATTTATAAATAATAGCCTGATGCAAACATTTTAAAAAGTGTGGTTTACAGTAGTAGAAAGAGAGAAAACTGAGAGTAGATTGTTCATGTATTTACTCCTTCACCAAATATATCTTCACACCTACTTGGCACTTAAAACTGTCCTAGGTTATGGAGACAAAATAGTGTGTCAAAATGGAGGAAAGGAACATTTAAAATTAATATATAGGGAAAATAAGTTGTCATAGACTCTTCCACATCTACCCCAGACCCCAACTGTGAACACAAAACCTGATGAACACAAGAAGATGCGTTGTATAAAGGCAGTCTGCCCTTCTCTTTTAAACTGGTGACCTGCTGTTTGCAGTTTTGGGGATTCTGTGATTCTAAGGATCTCAGAAGAGATGATAAATCAAAACTAAAATCTGGACCAGATGTAAAGCAAAGTACTGTTTTCTCTTGGCCTTATGTATTGAAAGTATACCATCAGGGATCTTTGAACTTGTCTCTGTCAATGAACGCAACTATCATAGAAGAAAACACACTATTATATATTCTTCATCGCTACCCAATTATACTCCATATTACCTTATGGTTACAGGAGTCTTGATTTTCTCCTGTAATGTTGATTTTATAGTTACCAGATGGTTGGCCCTATGCCTTGGGTTACCCAGCTTCAATGGCCCAACAAACAAAACAAAATTGGAATCATATTGAGTACATACCTTTGGTGAAATAATGAGATGTAAGAGAATGAGAAAGATAGCACCAGAGGGGAAAAAATTGAAGTGCTGCCTTATGAGGGTAGAAACACTAATGCCAAGAACCTTTAAGAATTGAACTCAGCATTCTAAAGAAAGCTTTAATGCATGAGCAAACTCTAGAGGTTACCAGGACAAATTGTGCTTATACATGATTCACAAAACTCTGTTCTAAGGGACTGGGAGAAAGAATGACTGTGTAAGCGATGAACTGCACATTCTCCTCATGCCCTAAGACCCATTACAGTGGCATTTGTCAAAGCTTGTCTGCAAGATACTAGATTTTTAATACCTTTTCATATTTATGTTAGATTGATCTTGGCAGATGGTTTTTGGTAAATCCCTACATTCAGTAAATCACACTAAACTACTTACCTTAGAGCACAGACTTCCCTGTTGCTCAAATACACAGTATTTGTGTGTTTAGTAAGTTAAGAAAAGAACTTTCTGACAGTGCAATTGAACTTCATCGTGCAGCTTGCCACCTTTCCTGGCCAGTACTACTGACTGTTCTTCACCTGGTCTCTGGAGTTCCTACCTCCTAAAAGATGACAGATAGGAGCCAGCAGTGACAAATGTGGGGCAATGGGAAAGAATGTGTCATTTGGAGTCAGAAAACCATAAGTAGAGTAATAGCTCTGCCATTTTCATGGTGTGAGATGATGACAAACCACTACCTCTCCGAGTTTCATCTATGAAAACAGGATTATCATACATTCCTTGTCTATCTAATAAGGTAGGTGTGATGACTACAGGAGAACATGTGTGGAAAAGCTTTGTCGATTATAAAGTGCCCTACCAACTTGGAAAGAATTTGCACTGTGTGAAAATAACATTTAAATCTGAAACTTGAAACTTGAGTACATTTGACTCGAGCTTATGATTGATATTTCAATAAATATTTTGGAGACTTTTGAACAAATCCTGTCACATCCTTCCATTTATTTTCAATTCCATCTTATTTGAGAGAACCCTCACTCCTCGTTGTTATACTGCCCATGTAATTGTATATTCAGAAAATACCAAGAGCTAAGAACAAATGTGAAGCCTCTTCATGTTGCCACTAAGATGAATTTCTGGGGAAGACAATTTTTTTTTCGGTATCATTAATCTATAATTACATGACGAACATTATGTTTACTAGACTCCCCCCATCACCAAGTCCCCCCCACAGTCACTGTCCATCAGCGAAGATGCTGTAGAATCACTACTTGTCTTCTCTGTGCTGCACAGCCCTCCCCGTGCCCACCCCCCACATTATACATGCTAATCGTAATGCCCCCTTTCATCCCCCCAACCCTTATCCCTCCCTTCCCACCCATCCTCCTCAGTCCCTTTCCCTTTGGTAACTGTTAGTCCTTTCTTGGGTTCTGTGATTCTGCTGCTGTTTTGTTCCTTCAGTTTTTTCTTTGTTCTTATACTCTACATATGAGTGAAATCATTTGGTACTTGTCTTTCTCCGCCTGGCTTATTTCACTGAGCATAATACCCTCTAGCTCCATCCATGTTGTTGCAAATGGTAGGATCTGTTTTCTTCTTATGGCCGAATAATGTTCCATTGTGTATGTGTACCACATCTTCTTTATCCATTCATCTACTGATGGACACTTAGGTTGCTTCCATTTCTTAACTCTTGTAAACAGTGCTGCAATAAACATAGGGGTGCATCTGTCTTTTTCAAACTGGGATGCTGCATTCTTAGGGTAAATTCCTAGAAGTGGAATTCCTGGGTTAAATGATATTTCTATTTTGAGTTTTTGAGGAACCTCCATACTGCTTTCCACAATGGTTGAATTAATTTACATTCCCACCAGCAGTGCAGGAGGGTTCCCATTTCTCCACAACCTCACCAACATTTGTTGTTGTTTGTCTTTTGGATGGTAGCCATCCTTACTGGTGTGAGGTGATATCTCATTGTGGTTTTAATTTGCATTTCTCTGATGACTAGCGATGTGTAGCATCTTTTCATGTGTCTGTTGGCCATCTGAATTTCTTCTTTGGAGAACTGTCGGTTCAGATACTCTGCCAATTTTTTAATTGGATTATTTGCTTTTTATTTGTTGAGGTGGGTGAGCTCTTTATATATTTTGGATGTCAACCCTTTATCGGATCTATCATTTATGAATATATTCTCCCATACTGTAGGATGCCTTTTTGTTCTATTGGTGGTGTCCTTTGCTGTACAGAAACTTTTCAGCTTGATATAGTCCCATTTGTTCATTTTTGCTTTTGTTTCCCTTGCCTGGGGAGATATGTTCATGAAGAAGTCGCTCATGTTTATGTCTAAGAGATTTTTGCCTATGTTTTTTTCTAAGAGTTTTATGGTATCATGACTTACATTCAGGTCTTTGATCCATTTCAAATTTACTTTTGTGTATGGGGTTAGACAGTGATCCAGTTTCATTCTCTTACATGTAGCTGTCCAGTTTTGCCAACACCAGCTGTTGAAGAGGCTGTCATTTCCCCATTGTATGTCCATGGCTCCTTTACCATATATTAATTGACCATATATGTTTGGGTTAATATCTGGACTCTCTACTCTGTTCCACTGGTCTGTGGCTCTGTTCCTGTGCCAGTACCAAATTGTCTTGATTACTGTGGCTTTGTAGTAGAGTTTGAAGTTGGGAAGCGAGATCCCCTCTGCTCTATTCTTCCTTCTCAGGATTGCTTTGGCTATTTGGGGTCTTTGTGTTTCCATATGAATTTTAAAACTATTTTTTCCAGTTTGTTGAAAAATGTTGTTGGTATTTTGATAGTCATTGCATTGAATCTGTAGTTTGCTTTAGGCAGGACAGCCATTTTGACAACATTAATTCTTCCTAGCCAAGAGCATGAAATGAGTTTCCATTTGTTAGTGTGAAAATGTAACACTGTGAAATTAAACTAACTCTTTAATTTCTCTTAAGAGTGTCTTGTAGTTTTCAGGGTACAGGTCTTTCACACAATTTTTAACAAAAGCCAGAACTATGGCTGTTGACTTCCTGATTACAGAAACTGTTTTCTTAGTCAGAACATGAAAAGGTGTTTAATCAATTTTTTTTCAATGAAATCCACATAATATTAAATATACCATCTTAACCATTTTTAAATGTACAGTTCAGTAGTATTAGGTATATTCACATTGTTGTACAATAGATCTCTCAAATTTTTTCATCTTCAAAACTGAAACTCTGTATCCCTGAAACACTAGTTTTCCCTCCGCCCTCCCCTGGCCCTTGGAAATCACCTTTCTACTTCCTGTTTCTATGATTTTTGACTACTTTAGATACTTAACGTGCATGGGATCATATGGTGTTTATCCATTTGGACTGGCCTATTCCACTTAGCGTAATACCTTTAAGGTTTATCCATATTGTAGCATGAGACAGGATTTCCTTCTTTTTTTCAGGTGGCATAATATAGCATTGTATGTATATGCCAAATTTTCTTTATCCATCTATCTGTCAATGGACACTTGGGTTGCTTCCATCTCTTGGCTATTGTGAATCATGTTACAATGAATATATGAATATGGGTGTGCAAATATCTCTTCAAGATTCTGCTTTCAATTCATTTGAATACATACTCAGAAATAGGATTGCTGGATCATACAGAAATTCTATGTTTAATTTCTTAAGGAACCTTCATTAATTGTGCTTTCCATAAACACTGTACCATTTTACATTCTCACCAAAAGTGCCCAAGGGTTCCAATTTCTCCACATCCTTGTCAACATTTGCTATTTTCTGTTCTTTTGATAGTGGCCATCCTAATGGGTGTGAGATAACATTTCATTGTTATTGCTTCAATTTGTGCTTCTCTTGTGATTAGTAATGTTGAAGATCTATTCATAGGCTTCTTGGCCATTTGTATATCTTCCTTGGTGAATTGTCTGCATAAGTCCTTTGCCCATTTTTTACTTGGGCTATTTGTTTTGTTTTGTTTTATTGCTTTTGAGTTGTATTAGTTCTTTGTATGTTTTAGATATCTAACCCCTTATCAGATTTATAATTTGTAAATATTTTTTCCTTTTCTATAGGTTACATTTTCACTCTGTTGATAATTTCCTTTGATATGCAGAAGTTTTTTAATTTGATATTTTGAAAATGTCCATGCTACCCAAAGTTATCTACAGATTCAATGAAATCCATATCAAAATCCCAATGGCATTCTTTTCAGAAATAGAAAAAACTACCCTCAAATTCTTATGGAACTGCAAGAGACCTTAAATAGCTAAAACAATCTTCATAAAGAACAAATTTAGAGGCCTCGCACTTTCTGATTTCAAAACATTAAAAAGCAACAGTAATCAAGACAGTGTGGTTTTGGCATAAAGACAGATTAATAAACAAATGGAACTGAATGGAGAACCCACAAACAAATCCTTGCATATATGGCTAAATGTTTTTTGAGTAATTTGATTGATTCAAAAGGGTTGCATGAGTAGGGTCAAAAGACTTCTCAATGGTGAAAACTGTCTCTTTGACAACTGTTGTTGTGAAAAATTGGATATTCACATTCAAAAAAATGAAGTTGGACTATTACTTTATACCATGCACAAAAATTAATTCAAAATGGACTAAAGACCTAAACATAAGAACATAAGACCCAAGGTTACAGAACCCCTAGAAGAAAACATAGGGGAAATATTTAGGATGTTGGGTTTGGCAATGATTTTTGGATACTGCCTCAAAAGCACAGAAAACAAAAGCAAAAAATAGACAAATGTAACTGTAGCAAATGGATACATATTTTAAAAACTAATCAGTAAAACTATAATGAATATTATGGTATGAAATCTCACAATACATCAAATAACCGCTGTAGAAGACACTCTTAAATTATACAGAGGTCTGCTGGCAAGGCACTGAGGAAAATACTGGCATTAGCTGCATGAAGTAGAGGAGGTGGACGCAGCTTGAACCTGGGGGTGATGATTTAGAGACCTGAGGCCCAGTGATCCGAGGGAGAAGGTATGCGTAATCTGCTTTGGCTGAACCATGGCAAACATGTGAGAGAGAGACTGCAACCTACCCTGTGTTTTTAGGGGATTTTATTGAGTTCTCATATTTTACCTCACAATTCATCCTAGTCCAAATAAGTACACCTATTTTTTTCAGTTTCTCTCTATCTTCATTTCTGACAGACAATTTAAAGTCTTTATTCATTCGGACATTTCTTGTGTACTTGTTACATAGAAGGAGGGAGCTCAGGCTACACTAAGATATAAATCTTATAAAATACCATATTCCCCATTGTCTGTATTTTATTATATAAAAGCCTCTTCATGTTGTTAAAGCTAGTTCATTCAACAATTTACTGAGTTTCTGGTATCTGTCAGGTCACGTGAAAGGCACCTGGAGTACAAAGATAAATGAATTTAAGTTCTTTTCATTTGTATCCTTAGATCCTATTTATCAATGTTTTATCTTTTCCTGAGTCAGGCCCAGATTCTCCATGAACATCTTAAGTTAAACATCTCTGAACTAGATAGACTGCTCTTCTCAGTGTCTTACAAATGGAATTTATTACAGATATTTACAATTATGGGCTTCAATAAACATGTATTGAGCAACTCTGTGTGTGAGGTCTCAATGTGCACTAGAGATGTGAAGGTAAAGACGGTGTCAACCCTCCCCTTAAAATATGATAAAACAAAATGGTAGCATAGGAATTTCCAGTGCTCCTTCCCACAGAAACATCAGTTTAAACAACTATCCACATGTGAAAATACTTTCACAGTGGGCAAGGATTTCAGGTGAGTGATTACAATACCTGGGCAAAGCACAGGAACAGAAGAAGATGCATTGAGGAGGATAGGAAGAGATTCATGCTATTCCCATCACCCTCCCCCACGCCCAGGCAGCCTAGGGCAGAGTGAGGTGAGCACCTGCCTTCACCACAGACCCCAGACTGGTCTGCACAGCACCAGTGGCTCCCTGCAGGCTTCTGCAAACCCAGACTCCCATCACCCTTGATGTTTGCAGGCTCCAGTGGCCCCAGGCATCATCCTTCCTACCAGACTCCCTGCGGCTCCTGCTAAGCCAGGCCTCTAGGTCACCGACTACCTGCCATCTCCAGGCAACTTGAATGGCTCCAGCAGCTCCTGCACTAGGCTCCTGTGAACCCAGGCCCTTGGGTCTCCCTAGCACCTGCCACCTTCAGAGGTCCCAGGAAACTCCAGCAAACCCAGGCTCCTGGCCGTCCTAGTGGCAGCGGGCTCTCACAGCCCAGGGCAGATTCTATAATCCAGGCTCTGAATTAGCACCCACAAACCCATCCTCTGGGTGGGCACTTGAGATTCCAGGCTCCCCAGTGGGCCCAGCACTAGGCCACTTAGCATGGATGCAGGCTTTCAAACCACCCTGGCACCAGGCTTGCTACACAGCCCCAGGTCTCCCTCTCACCTCAGTGCCAGGCTAAGGACCTAGATTTCAGACTGTTTCATGCAGACTCCAACTCCCAGCCTGCTCTGTTCCCAGGCTAATCTGAGGCCCCAAAATTACAGGACTCACTTTCATCGTCTATAAAAGAAAGATAACACAGAACATTCTGCTGCTAGGTAATCTTGTTGTGCAAACAGCTAATATATATATAGATAGATAGACTTTAGAAGGGTGTTTGTCACTGTTAAGTGTTCACTAATATTGCCTATTATCAATTATCTTGAATATGAAAAAATTTTTTCAAATTTAAAGGTTGCACATAGAGGAGTGTGATTTATAAAGAAATACATTTCCATCTTGTTATTGTTGTCAGAGATTTAACAGCTCACCCCATTTTCTTTATAAGTATAATAAAACTTTTATGCTCTGCAGTGTGAAAACCCTTGGCCCAGAGGTGGAATAGCAGAAGTTGGTACAGTATGTGAATGCTGAGAATCCTAGGGGTTGTGACCATATTATCTAATAGGAGAATGTCTGGGACGTGGATATATGTTGATTCACTTAAGTTGGGAGAGATAGGAGTGGTACATTGCTTGAATAAAAAAGATGCATTAACTCAGGTCATGTGGCACAAAAATACTTGGTTACTGAACAGTTTGGAATTGGGCCTTGGGAACTCAAAGGAACATGTACTGACCGAGTGGCATGGAGAAAGCATTTTCAGGGGATGCAAAGAAGTAGAACATCAATCCTCAAGCAAACCACAAAAGCCTGAATAACAGCATTTCAATGTCACCAGAATGAACAGAAAACTACAGACCCTTTCCCCCTAGGGTCCTGCATTGCATAAGCTCCAGCATTAATGTGTTCTGCTGTGAATCATAGAGTTCAGGTCCCCAGTATATGGATGAAGTACAATTTCCTGACTACCTCGATTTATTTTGATAAAGCAAAATAATGTGACTATTTTTAATCTGATGCCCATGGGGCATAATTATATCCATTACACTTAATAACCCAAAGATTCTAGGAAAATACTCTCTGAGGCTCATGCCAATGTCATGTTATAGAGTATGACCTGCTTTGCTTTTTGTGTCTGTTCTTTATTGTGGTGATGGAGTAGATGAGTGGAAATGAAACTGATAACATCAAATGTTCTCACAAACATCAAAAAGAGAGATTTGATAAATTGGAACCATGTTGGGTCACAGATCATGCTTAATTAGAAATGAAGGAAGCCCTGCAGGATAAGAAAGACCCCCATACAGATGAGCAATTCAAAAATTAAATGGTCACATGTGAAAAAAATCAACAACACCAGCAACACGTGTTATACTACATCAAGAAAGCTTTATCACCTAGATGGATAGAGAAATTAAAGATGGCACAACACACTTTGAATGTGTACAAGTGGAGCTTGCACTGCCAAATACAAGCATGCCAGAATGTGGCATGAGTTTGAATCCAAGCTCTGCCACTTACTAATTCTATGTCTTTAGGTAAAATATTTCACCATATTCATCTTCCACTTCTTTTGTAGTAAAAACTGGGACAATAATGGCCAATTGGGCATGATTACAGTAAGTTATATGCTTACTTCACATATGAGAGTCCCTCACTCAGTTCATGGCACACTTTAGGAGCTCAGTTGGTTTGGTTCAGTTCAGTTGAGAGCATTCAAATAAGGAATATATATATTTTTAATTTCTTTCATACATCTGGTTGCTTTGGGATTATCTAGATATGTTGGATTAACTCTTACTTTCCAACCAGATGTAGAATATTTTGTTATCCATGAGTTATTTGATGTTGAGACATGCTAGGATTATATGTTTAACCATGAAAAGACAGCCAATAATTCACTGTCCAACTATATAGGCATGAAAACACAAGAACAACAAATTGGACCGTAGCATTTTAGAAGCTCTGACTCTCTTATACATTTTATTAAGTGTTCTATGGATTTTAATTTGTGGAGAAGCTGAAGATCAAGATCACTGACTGTGATTTTAGAAGTTGTTTGTGTAACATTTAACTTGATAAATATAAGCAATGAGATATGATGAATGAGCTGAAGGACAAGGTAGAGCTAGTAGGTGCTAGTTGTGCAATTTGGACTAGTGATTTGAAAGATAAAAATATGTATTAGCAGAAACATATCATTCATAAAATGTAAGCATACAATCTTACTTCAAACTCTCTTGAGCCAAAGAGGAATTTAATGGTTCATATAAAGGAAAATCCAAAAATTGAATGGTGGACCTATGGTTAGGCTTTTGTCTAGAACCAAAGGCTTTACCACTATCACCAGGATTGATCTCTTTCTACCTCTCAACTCTTTTTTAATTTTCATTTAGAAATTTACCTTTAGATACATGCTCCTCTTGTTTTAACAGGATGACTACCAGAAGCTACTCTGACTTCAACTTTCAGTAGCTCAATCAGATCACCAGAAAGAGGAATGACATTTTTAAGTAGTTTCAATATAAATCTTGGTATTTAGCCCAGTTGTCCAGGCTTCAGTCATGTGCCCTTAAGTCTAGGAGATGGGACTCTTCAGCTGATCAGCTTTAATATTGTATGGCAATAATTTGTTAATGGGAGAGGTATCGTGTCCACTTGAACTAAATGGACTGAGAGTGAGGGAAAAGATTCTCTTAGGGAAGAATAGTAGTGTTAGCACTAGAAAAGGGGGAATGTATGTTCACTACAGACCTTTAACTCAGATAAAAATCTTGGGTGAAAACTCAGCAATTAATAGATTCAGAAGTCCAGAATGGATCTGATTTAGGAAGGAAGGCAGATCCAGAACTCGGTCCCCTCGGTTACTTTCCACCAGGGCTCCAAGATGCCCTTCTGGTACCCTGTACCTCCTCAGATAGAGACAGAAAGAAACGAAAGTGCCTTAGCCCACCTTACACTACTGTTCAATAATATTTTATTTCAATTAAACAAGTTTATTCAGATAAATTGTTTAGAAAAATGCCTGGTATACAGTGAATACTCAATATGTATTAACCATTAGTGGTATTAAATCCATATGATTTAACTGAGAGGACAGTTAATATACAAAATGATTGTTTTATCATTTATCATCATTATTATAACAGGGTTGCTATAATAACACAAAGTAACATAACACAAAATCTTATTTAACTTTTCTGATATTCTGACCAGTGACAGAGATTAGGTCTTAAGGGCTATGAAGAAAAATAAAACTAGGGATGATTAAACCTCACTAAAACTTGTAATACCGATGTACCATTTACAATTGTACTCCAGAAAATTTCTAAGAGACTCCCACTATGTTCCCACAGAATTCACATCTGTTCACAACAACTTTGATACGCAAACACCTACCTTTCTGTATTATGACATCAATAAGTATATGTACAGTGGCATCTATGACCTTTTCAAAGGTGACTGAAGCTGGCTCATACTGGCTTGCAAGAACCAATTGTTATTTTCAGAAATTTTGCAAGCCAGTAGTTGAATCTAGCCGTTATTAAGGTTAAATTATGTTGGGTATAGCATACAATCAAATTATATTAAAAACAAAGGTAGTAAACCCTCAAAAATCATTACTTTCTACTTACTTTTACTCCACTATCATCTCTGCTTGAACTTATTTTTGAATACTATATTTACGTGGCAGCAATACCTTATAACCCTGTTCTACCATGTGTGTCTTTCCAATTCTCTGTTCAGTGACATGATGTTGGTAGCTTGAAATTAGTGGGACTGCTTACACCACAGAAATAAGCAAATAGTATAAATAATGTGCTTTTTATTTTCTCCTGGAGATCTGGTTTTTAGATCTTTACCAGCATACCATTGATTAATTCTCATTCAATAGTTCTTTAATACTTCCACAGTGTTTTCAACATTGCCCACTAATTTTGTTCTTTAAAAATATTTCCATCTCCTTCCATCCCGTATGTACTAGACCTTAACATTCCCTCTAAGATGCAGATAAATATTCAGAGATTGTACAACTATGAGGAAATGTCAGTGAACCAGTAATGTGCTACTCCAAAATATATTTGAATTGTTCTTAAAGAAAAAAATTGACTTTTAATAAAGAACGGGATCGCTAGCCTATGAAACTTCATTGTGAAACAAAATATTAAATGCTGAAGACTTTCATTCATCAGTCATATCATGAAAATAGAATAAAGTATATGTGTGTGTGTGTGTGTGTGTGATTTTTATTTTATTGTCAAACTACTGAAATTCAAATGCAATTGGACAATCTTGAAAAAAACAAAAGGATTATCAGGAAAAAAAATAAGTAGCAGAAAAAACCCAATGAAGTCCAGATACTGCTGTAAAGCACTCTTGAATCAACAATAAACTGGGCTGATGAAGTTCCTGATTTTCTTGAGCTTATACTTTAAAGGCAGAATTAAATAGTGTATGAACAAATAAGAAAAAATATCGCACAGTGGTAAGTTCCAAGAGGGAGTTCAAATGGAGTGACGCCATACATAGTGACAGTGTGGCTTCCTTAAACTGGTGCTCAGAGCAGCTCTGTGCTTGTGAGGAAACCCCTCAGGTTGATCAGAGACAGGGATGGGCTGAGCAGAGCAGAGCATATCACGAGCCACAAAGGAAGATGGACTCTGGCCTTCCAGTCCCGCTGGGCCAGGAATCATTCTAGGAAAAATGGTTCTGCCCTTCCTTTCTGAGAAAGGAACCAGCAAACACTTCTTAGGTTGGTCTTACTTAGTTGTAAGTTAAATACATACCATTATGTTCCCAACAGAGCGGGACTAGATGATCAAACGTTTAAGTAAGGAAAAGGAATAATCATTCAATCTCTTTAGAATTCTAAACACCTACATCATAGCCAGTTATATAGTTTGAGTTGGGCATATTTTCCATTAACTTTAAGAGATGAGGAAATTGAGTCCCTGAAAAGTGAGTCATTTAAGGCTGCATGTTGATTCTGGGGCTCAGCCCAGGCCAAGGTTAAGATTTCTGACTCTAGTTTAAAGCACTGGAATGTTCAAACTCCTCTAACTAAGCTGAAGTGACACTGCTGGCTAATTTTGTATTATATACTGAATGCTCATATTATAATGGCCACTGGACGGATTGACAAAGAGAAATTAGGCTGTTAGAATATCAAATGACTAACTGCTAAAATAGATTCAAGGAAAACAATGTCAAATACCTAGAAATACACAATTTGGACTACATTTTAAAGGCATATTGTGGGCCCACCTCAGAGAACTAAAATGGCTGCTCATCAAAGGCATACTTGTTTGGGCTTTAGCCTTTCAGAAAAATCTGGATTCCTAAAGAGATCACTTCAAGCACGTATGCAGTTTTTCTTGTTTGTTTGTTTGTTTCAAACCCTCTCTGCCTTCTGCTTAGTTGCTGAAGAGCCTCCAGCAGCAAAATCAAGAGTACAAATAGAGCCTTCTATAACAGGAAAACACCAGAATCATATTTTCCAGATTATTTGGAGATAATGAAGGCAAAGACTGTCTCTGTTTTACCAAAGGCATATAATTCTTCAGGAAAATCCATGATCTCTGCTAAGAAAGTGGCTTAATCATTAATAATCTGAAAGCCTGGCAGAGACTTAGATAATGATAGAAAGACTTAGATACTGTTTATTTATACAGATTGCAAAGGGTTTGAAATCATTGTATAAGGGTTTTGATGTGCTTGAATCCAAAAATGTAGGCAATTGGGCATTATAAGAAGTCCTTTGTTGAAGAGAAAGAGTGAGAGATTTAAGCTGAGGTTTTGCTTGACTCAGACGAGATATCTGATAACTCCAGCAAGAAGTATCTATGTGCTCCATTGAAATCCTTTAAGATCCCTAAAGGAAAGAGTGGTAGGGAAGTGGTGAAATAAATTTATATTTGGGGCCTTCTGTGTGTTTATTTGAGGGCTTATAATAAACTAAAAAAAGTTAGACTGGTAAGTGACCTTGGGAGCTTATAGCCAAAAGAGGCTCACAAGGAGGTATTTTGAATAAGATGTGAACATGTGAACAGAGGTTTGCGGAGGTTGTTATTGGGACACATAACTTAGTACAGAGTAGTCAGGGAAGATTTCCATAGGAAGCTATGGTTTAGCAACAGTTCGCTAACTTTTCCTCCATTGTTTTTGTATATGTGCTATAAAGTAAGTTAAAATGAAATCACAGCATTGATACATGTTTAGAATAGGAAAGAATCTTCAACATCATGTATTTCCCCAAGATACAGGGATATGAGGTTCCAAACACATTTTCACAGCTCCCTGAAGGCAACCAGGCAAACTGCTTAGTAATGAATTTTGTTTGATTAAATATCCTTGGCACTATTGTGAAAGGTCAGGGAAATGGATGAGGAGGGAATCATTTCTCTTTTCAACAGATGAGTTTCAAATATTGACTAGGACATTTAGACTAGTTTAAAATCTAAAGCTGTCAGTCTGGTCTCCTGGGGAATGTCCCTGTCTACAACTCTCAACACTGACTTCACTGAACCTCAGTTATTTAAGTGACTTAAACTCTCCCAAGTCTTTCAGTCAATAAATAATTCTTTGGCATAGAAAAGCTGTCCTCAAATGATCTTTAGTATAGGTAGAAAGGAAAGCTTTGCATATTAGCTCAGAGTCAATTAAATAATAGATAAACATACACAAATGCATTCTTGGTATATAAATTCCTGGTATCCTTTTTTTCTGTAGAAATAAAGGATTCTTTCACCTCAAATGCTCAGGTAGAATAGTTTGGTAAGATGTTACAACTCCAGTGGAAAATGTGTTCCCAGCCTGGGGCAAATAAACTTTTGAAGCCAAAATTAGTCAAAGAGAAAAGTAAAGTGGGATAAACCCATTTATTGCTTATAAGAAGTCATCTACTCACGTTTGCCCATGTCTCTCCCTGTCCTGGCTGGGAAGAAACCACAAGTACCTCTCTAGGCCTAGTGCCCATTCACTCTTTCCCACCCCTTGTAGGCACCTATTGATATGGAGATGGACTACTTCTCTCCACCCTTTGTAAACATCTATTGTTTTGGAGATGGACAAAAGCCAGTTGAGAGATTCTAGAAATACTACAATTTTACCCACAGCCCACCCCTCCAGAAATCTCACCTCACAATCTACTCATGCCCCATCTTCCACCATGGCCCCTGTGAGAGAAACCTGGAGCACTGTAACCAGGCTAAAAGCATACAATGGCAACACCAATAAAATCTGATAGTCCTCAAGCTGGAGGGTTCAGCTAAATTCACAGTCTGATGCAGATTAAGTCCAAAGCTCTCCCAGGGAGGCTAGTAGCTGAACCAGTAGGGAGTTCTGTGCACACTCAGCAAAGGGGCACGTCCAGGCCACAGTGACTGTAGAAGAAAATAACCTTAAGGGTGATAAGATGCATGTTTTAATGACACCGGCATAGGCAAATCTTGTCTGTCAGCTAGGATGCATGCAGGAGAGTGGTCCTGTGATAGAACAGTGGCAGGAATGGGATCTCAACCTAGTCTAGTACACCAGACCTTCACCCCTCTCCCTGTGGGAGTTACAGATGGGTCAGTACATAGGGCTATGGGAGGTACATGCACCGGCCATAAAGATAAAACAAAACTTCCCCTATGATGCTCTTACCTCCCTGACATTTTGGGTACACTACAATGATCTTTGGGGGCCATTCTGCTGATACTACAGAAACACACAGGAGGCCAGCTTCCAGGCCTTTTCCCCAGGGTGCCAGAAGGGGCAGCCATTGCTGGTCCATGTGACAAAATGCCCAGGACCACATCCATTCAACAGAGTCTCCAGGGCTTAATGCAGTCGGGGCTGGCAGCAGGATGTTGCTCTGCTGGCCGTATCCTGGTTTTAATAACTCCTCTTTGGTTTGCACATACACTTGCATAGGAGAGGCAGCAATGAGTGCTAGCATACTCACAGGGCTTAAGGCTCTTTTTCAGGGCTTCTTATTCAAATGCTGTAGCACTGTGCATAAATGAACTGACCAGCCCCATAGACTATTGGTGTCTGACTTCAGGCCAGATTTCAACAAACTACTATACTTCTCTATCATGCCTGCCCTGGTAGGGTTATATGGTACATGAAACTTCCACTTTATTCCTAGTTGCTGCACCCATTCTTGTTACACATGTTCAGTAAAGTAGGTGCCTTGATAGCTCACAATCACCTGTGGCCAGCCATAGGCTGCAAAGAGATGCTCTAGGCCCCTTTTGGTGGTTTGCTGATCTGCACAATGTGCAAGAAGAGCAAGCAATAGTTCAGTAGCCGTGTCCACACAAGTCATGGCATACCAATATCCTTCTGATATGGACAGAGGCCCAATATAGTCCATCTGCCATCTGACAAGGGGTATCGGCACCTTTACTATTGTCCCATGTTGCTGCAGGACTTGGTGTAAGTACCTCTTAGAGCACACAAGGCACTCTTTCCAGGCTCTGCTGCAAAGGTCTTCTCTAGACTTCTTCGAAGGTCAACAGCAATTATAGACAGCTATAGGGGAGGGCTCCTGGGTGACCATGAGCCATACTGCCTGCAGATCAGCCCACACTGACTGCTCTTCCCCTTTCTATCCTCTGTCCATATTGTCGCAATCTTAGGATGCACAGCCACAGCTCTCTTCTTCAGGGGCTGCCCATAACTGGAGCCATTTGTGTACCAATCATCTTCAGGTATAGGGGCTTTTCCCTCCTGATAAGAACTCTTGGCTACCAGTGGCTCAAAAACAAGTTTTTTCTGCTTCCCACTGTTATATGTTATTGGGCCAAATAAGCACTCACTTAAGGAGCTAGTGGAGAGGGTGCCATACTGCTGTAAATATGTGTTCCATTTGGCCAGTGTAGGCATCTGTGCCACACCACTCTGTGGCCCTTGGGTCCAGTCTTGCGCCCACCCTGTGTTGGGACAGGTGGTTATTACCTTGGTTGGAGCTGTTCCGGTGATGGCCTCCATAGCCAGCAAGGCATAGTACACAGCAGCCAGTTGCTTCTCTATCAAGGTGTAATGGACTTCTGCTCCTTTCCATAGTTGTGTCCAGAATCCAAGAGGTTGGTGCATCTGTCAAACCACTGCCAAAGGCTCCATCCATAACCATCTTCGGTTACATGAATGTCTAATGAGTCCTTTACACTCAAGACCTATACACCTTGATTGCTCGCTTAGCAGCAGTAAAAGCAGCTGCACATGTTTCATCCCAGTCCCACCTGGTGCTCTTTGTACCAATCCGTATAAGGGCTACAGAATTTGTGCCAAGTGTGGGATAAACACTCTCCAGTAGCCCAAAAGACCCAAAAACTCTTGTAATACTGCCACAGTGATAGAGGTAAGGAAAGCCTGGGCTTTGTCTATGACTGCTTCTGGGATAACTTCAGTTTTGCCTGACAAGACAACCCCCAAGAACTTTACTGACAGACCAGGTTCCTGAACCTTGGTGCTCTTCACAGCCCACCCTTTCTCCTGCAGATACTGAAGCAGTCTAAAAGCTGCCCCTTCTAAATCTGCAAGGTAATAAGACATGAGCATGATATCATCAATGTAGTGATACAGCCACACCATTTGTGGTTTCCTCCATGTGGGCAAGTCTTGGGCTACAAGTCCAGACAAATGGTGGGACTGTGGAGGTATCCCTGTGGAAGAACAGTGAATGTTCACTGCTGGCCTTCCCATGTGAAGGCAAATTGTTCCCATGCTATGTTAATAGAGAGGTAAGCATTAGCAAGGTCCACAACATGTCCCTAATTCATGACTGAGCAGGTCCATAAGGGCTGCTGTAAGAGGGACAGCAGCATGCAAAGGTGGTGTAACTTTATTCAATTCCCAAGAATCCATGGTAATACACCAGGAGCTGTCCAGCTTTTTCACTAGCCATAACAGGGAATTAAAAGCACTATGCGTGGGCTTTATGATGTCCACCTTCCCCAACCCCTGTAGAGTTTCTCCAATTTCCTTGTGTCCCCCAGGCAATTTATATTTTTTAGTATTTGTCACCTGCTGAGGTACAGGCAGAACTATGGGGCAGGTGCTTAGCATGTCCCCTCAGAACTGCCTTTACCACAAGTAACTACAGGCCCTGCAGGATATCTACCCACCAAATATATTCAGGGATGGGAGGAATGTACACAGTATACTCCTTTAGTAGTAAACACCCTATACCTAATGGGATTTGGGCTTTCTTCACTCTAATTGCCTTAGCACCATAGCCAGCAATTACAGCAAGGGTCCCAGTAAAACACTCAGGGTTGCCATAAATCAGAGACCTTTCAGCTCCTGGGTCCACCAGTGCCAAGACATGTTGTACATTTACAGGGGACCAATGAATTGCTATTTCTACATGTGCCTCCGGTCCCCACCATGTTCTCTAAGGTGGGGCTTTGACCCTCCCCTTAGTCAGACCACAATGCACAATCATCATTCTGTGGGGGCAAGTACCCAGGTAGAGCCTGAGTACTGTCCCCCAGGAAGTCTTGCAGGGACAGAGACTGGACATGGGTTTTTACCTCTGGCTTTCCTGTCCTGGACCTCAGTGGCTTGAACTGCTGTTCTGGCTTTAATTGGTGCCAGAGTTTTAACAAGATCCTAGTGGACTGCCCATCAAGTTTTTCTTTCAGTACCCCCACCTTTATAAAATCAACCTACATCTGGGTCCTTGAGACTTTCACAGGGCCCTTTGCACTTCTCCTTTCAGTTGTAGCCTATACTTCTTTCCATGCGCTTATTGTTTCAAACTCCTCAAGATCTGCTAAAGTACGAGTAGCCTCACTTATGGGTTGGCCCATGTGAGGGGCAAGAATAGTCCCTAGGGACCCAAAGAGAGATGGTTTGTCAGGTGCTATATGGACCACCAGATTTCTCATTTCTGTGATGAAAAACTCATCAGGGGACCTGGGGGTCCCTATTATAGACGACATTTTTCATGCCCAACTTATTATAGATGATATTTTTCATGCCCAACTCCTATAACACCTGCTGGAGCTCTGCATGTTTTCCAGCTAGTGGGTAAGTATAGTAAATTACCCTGATTAGGCCAAACTGCCCTGATGGCTGCTATCAGCCAATCCAGAAGTGCCTGATTCCCTGAGGTGTGATGGGCACTTTGTAACTGCTGCCAGTGGGAGGATTGAGTCATCAGGGAAGCCAGTCTATTCATTTCAGAACCCGACACAGCCATGTTTTCCACCCCCATATCCCAAAGGTGCAAAAGCCATGTAGGCAAGAGGTTCCCATGGATTCTGCTGAAACTGGATGCTCATGTCCACCAGCTCATCCTGGGTTTAGGGGCGGAGCATGGAGTGCTCCACAACCTGGGGAGGGGGTGGCACCTCCCCCTGAGGAGCCCACAGTTGTTGCATTTTTAGTTTCTTAAATTACAGTGAGGGGGCTTTAATATGGGAGTGGCTGGTGCTTTGGGCGGTGACCTTGGCAGCAGTTCCACCCTCGGCGCCACCCCTCATCCTCCCCTGACATCTCCTCCACCATCTTAGGGACTGAAGGCACCGCTCTTTCCTCCCCCTCCCCCACAGCCTCCAGCCACTGGATTCTCCTGCTGCCTCTTCCCTCAAGGTAACATGTCTTCCAGGAGCATGACCTGTCTTCTCAGTAACTGTCTCTCTTCCTTAAGGGCATCCCATAGGTCGTAGCCCAGCTCCTCCAAGTGATACTGAAGTGTGTCTCTCTACTCAATAACCCTTGCCAATATCTCAAGGATCAAACATTCCACAATCCAGCTGCCACATGGCCATTCAGGGCCTCTAAGCAGTCTTCTGTGTCACAGAGGGCTAATTCCACAACTTCTGGTGTCTCCACCCTTCCCCAGTTCTGGGGGAGGACCCGCCTGTCTAGAAGGTGCTTTACCCAGACCAGTTTCCCACTAGGGGCTTCCCAGTGGAAGCTCCATGGGTGGGGGGTTTCTGGGTGAAGGCACATCCTCCATTGCTGCTGGAGGTAAGAGTCAGTCATCACCCTCCACCACAGCAGCCACTGGTGCCTCCCCACCATCCGCAGGGGGGTTTCCAGGTATCTCCCCACCATCTCTAGGGGAAGCGTGCCAAAGCATCCCACCCATGAAGACCGATTTGGGGATCAGAGTTCTACCGACTACCACCAGGTGTAACTCCCGGGAGAAAATCTGTTCCCAGCCTGGGGCAAATAAACCTTTAAAACTGAAATCAATCAAAGGGAAAAACAAAGTGGGAGAAACCCATTTATTGCTTACAAGAAATTGTCTGTTACCATTTGCCCGTCTCTCCCCATCCTGCCTGGGAAGAAACCAAAAATACCTCTCCAGTCCTGGTGCCCTCTCAATCTTCCCTCACCCTTTCCAAATACCTATTGATATAGAGATGGACTAAAGCCAGGTGAGAGATCCTGGAAATATTGTAATTTTACCCACAGATATGCACTTAAATACATGAGCAGCCTACTTTGGTGGTAAAGATATATTCTGGTGCTTTTAGCTGGTTTTTGACTTTAGAAATAATCAAAGAAAAAACACCTGTTTTTTATACCTCATATTGACTTCATATTGCTGCCATAATAAATTACCAAAAACTTAATGATTTTAAACCAATGCAAATTTATCTTAATACTTCTGGAAGTTAGAAATATTAAATGAATCTTACAGGCTAAAATCAAGGTATCAGAAGTCTGATTCTTCTAGATGCTCCAGGAGAGAATCTATTTCCTTGCCTTTTCCTATATTCCTTGGCTCATGGCCCTTCTTCACTCCAATCTCTGCTTCTTTGCCCCCTGCCTTCCTCTTTAAGGATGCTGTGATTACGTTGAGCCCACCCAAATAATCTAGGATAATCTCCCCATCTCAATATTCTTCAACTAATTGCATTTGCAAATTCTTTTTTTGCCATACAATATAAAACATTCATAGGTTTTAGACATTAGAATATGGCCTTCTTTGGGGGTCCATTATTCAAGCTATGACACACATAATTAAGAGAAAAATAAAAAGAAATTACTTTTGAGATGGGAGTAACTTGGAAAGTAATTGCTATGAAGATTTCTTCTGTTCCTTTTTTATTCTCAAAAAAAAAAAGCAAAAGTGTAAGAGTATCTTTATGACTAACAAAATCTGAACACAATACAAATTAAATGTAGAATTTTAAGCTTCTTCCAGAAAGTAAATGAACTTTTGCCAAATAAGTTATGGTTTCTAATTCCTAGTGTGGTCAAGAACAAACAACAAGTCATGGGTTATATGAGGAAACTATTTATATACATATAGAGAAGAGCTCGTTTAAAAATCCATTATCTGACAAAATAAAACTGGAATTTTAACCCACCAACCTGAAATTACACAGAAATTTCCAAAGTAATTTAAAGTTATGAGTTGGGAGGGACTACACGCAACATAATATCCTAAATGTGCAAGACAGATGCGTATTTGTGCCAGAGGTCAATGCTCAGTTACACTCTGTATGTCATCAGCCAAGCCAGAAAAAGGGAGAATGCTGTAGTGGGGAGAAATGGCATGTAAAAGGAGAATGAGATAATTAAAATACACATCAAAGAGGAAAAGGAAGAAAAACAACAACAACAAAATGAAACAAACTACCAGTTATTTTCTACAGGGTCAGTTCCTGAGAATGAAAACAGCTAAGGACATTGACATTGCTTGAGCATTCTACCATGCAGTGGACCCTCATCCTGCATTATTTAATTTAATTATTTTGGAAAATCTGTGGTAGACCTAGTTATGCACATTTTATAGATGAGAATCCTAGAGAACAAAGATGTGCTGATGAAGGTCAAATAGCAAATTTTGTGTCAGAGAAAAAAATTTTTAATTACATCTTTTTTTAAATTAAAGTGTTGATATACAATCTTACATTGGTTTCAAATGTACAACATAGTGGTTCAATAGTTACCCATATTACTTAATCCCCATCCCATGTAGTGCAGCTACTATCTATCAATATAGAAAGTTGTTACAGAATTATTGACTGTATTGTCCATGATGTACTACCGTGCCCATGACAAACTTATATTGTGATTGCAAATTATCCAAATTGCATCTTTTGCTTCCACTGCCTTCCTTTAGCATGCTAAAGTTTCAAGTTTTCTGAGAAAAGGTTTCTGTATTATACTTCTTTTATATTAGAAGACACAATTAAGACATAGTATTTTTCTCACGGTAACTAAAATGAAGTTTTAAAAACTTTTTTAGAGATGATATTATGATGGGTAGATAGGGTACATAAGATAACATGTTTAAAAAGTTGACTCTTTTGTGTATACTCTAAAGAGAAAAACAAAAACTGTTCAATAATAAATCAACAATCCCTACCCTTGCCAGGCACTATTCTGAGAGTTAGAAATCCAGTGATGAACACAGCACATGAAGTTCCTGCCCATGTGGTGCTCACTGGGTAAGTGGGGAGCAATGGTGATTGGTCATATCAAAATTGATAATAAGGAGGGATGATTATTAAAGGACAAGTTTGAGCAGTAGTGCGTATGCAGAGCAAGAGAACCTAACTTTGTTTCTGGAGAATCAGGGATGATCAGAAATGATCAGAATCACTTCCCAGAAGAAATGGCATTTGAACTGAGACTCAAAGGATAAGAGTTAGCTAAGAGTAAAGGTAAAGGTAGTTTAGGGGATATTATCTAATTAATCTTTATATTTTGAGCATCCCTACCCAGTTCCTGAAACATTTAGGCATTCAATCAGTACTTGATAAACTTATTTTAAGAAGTATATTTAAAACAGTGAGTACCAGTGGCAGTTAAGAAGGTAAAAACGTATAAAGATGTTGAAGCTGTGAAAAGGAGATATGCAGAGTTCTTCTCTATGTCTTTGTATAATAGATATGGGTAGGGCTTGCTACAGGAAACTTGGAAAAAGACCTAAACACTTTTTGATGCTTTTAGCAGCATAAAGGAACAGTGAACTCTGAGATACTCTAGACCGTAACCTCAGAAAGACATAGTTAACTTCTTTTTGAATTTCTAGTGCATACCCAGCATGGATCCCAGTCTTAGCTGATATTATTGTGGCTTTATAGGAGTCTTGCCCAATAGAACTTGTTGCAATGGTGGAAATATTCTACAAACCTGTACTATCCAGTATAGTATTCTCTGGCCACGTGTGGCTATTGGATGCTTGGAAAGTGACCTATGTGACTGAGGAGCTGAATTTTTATTTTTATTTTATTTTAAGAAATTTAAACAAAAATGACTTATTGAACAGTACATATCTACAGCATCAAGGATGATATAGAACATATTATTTCCAAATAGGGGCATAGATCAAAAATGCAAAAAAAAATTAAATGAATTCAGTTTTATTATTAACATATTTGTTGTTGAGATCGAGTGAACTATCCTATTCTTCCATAATAGATTTCAAGGTGTCAGAGTCAAGGACAGAGAATTAACTAGGACACAAAATGTATGCAGTGGCAATTTCAGAGTGCCAGCCACATGGAATCATCTTGGATTAAACTCCATACAGACCCTCCACTTAGTAGCTATACATTTTTGGCAAGTCTTTCAATCTCTTGAGTGTCAGTGCTCTAACCCGAAAAATGGGACTTTTAATAAGCACAAAACATAGCATGTGCTATTTGTATATAGTTCAGTATCCGTCATGTATTAAGCTCTTAAGAGAGTTGAGTATCCTCTCCAGAAGTATCTAACTCATTTGGAAGAAGCATAACCAGACCTTTGGGCCTCATTTCATATTGAGGATTCCCTTATGGGTATTTTCTGACAAGTCAATGAAACAAATAGGAGTGCCTAGTAAGATGTAGACCGTGAGGAAAGACTAAGACAAATGGTGAGTTTCACTGTACCCTGAAGAACCAAAAAGGAACAATAACTGGATTTATCCATTACAAATCACAACTGAAGTCAAACTGCTGCTAATCCTTGGACCTAATCAGATTTTTCTAAGGTGGTGGGAGAATAAAGAAAGAGATAACCCACACAGCTCTAGGTAAGTCTTTGCAACTGTTTATAAGACAAAAAGGAACTCTCTTTAGAATTCAAATATAAACAGCACAAGTTATTAAACCCAAAAGACATGAAAGAATAAAAGAAAGTCACATATATTTTTTCAGTGTGACAGAGTCTGAAGCAAGTTTTGGGGGAAATTGAATAAGGCCACAAAAAAGGCTTTAGCTTCTTTCAAAGATAATTAAATACTTCCCCTGTCCTCTACAAAAAAAGGATTTTTCCTCTTTAACATGGAAGCCATTCAGAGGCCCATATATTAAATTCTTAGAGCATACATCTATTATAATGTGGTAGAAAGCAACTGTAAGCGCATAATGTCAATTTGTAATCAGAAAATGAAGAACTTCCCTGCTGAACCCCTTGATGCAGACTGTTCCTTGAACTTGCTTTTCATTTTAAAGGTTTCATTTCAGTTTCATTAAAGATAATAGAGAATATCACTTATTTTAGAAGTAGTTCTCATAGAAATGTTTGCCTTCCTGTATATCAGTTTTCTACTGTTGTGTAACAAATCATCGAGAATTTAGTGGTTTAAAACAACACCCACCTATTATCTCAGAGTTCTCTAGGGGTCTGCTTAGGACCTCACAAGGCCGAAGACAAGGTGTTGGCTGCGCGAACTGAGACTGGAGTTTGGGGTGGTCTTCCGTGCTCATTACTGTTGCTAGCATATTCAGTTCCTTGAAGCTATGAGGCTGAGGTCTCTGTTTCCTTACCTGCTGTTAGCTGGAGGCTTCTCTCAGCTTCTTAAGGCCTCCCCACATCCTTTCTCATCAGCAACAGTGAGTCAGTCCTTAAGTTTTGAATCCGTTTTACTTCTTTCTACCACTGGCCAGAGAAAACACTGGTTTTATGGTGGCTCATATAATTCAGTTAGACCCACTGTTATCTCAAGATCAACTCTGCCACATAACATAATCACCAGAAAGATACCTCATCTTATTTGGGGTTCTGAAGATTAAAGAATTGAATCTTGAGGGCCATTTCTGGAATCCTGCCTGCCACAGCCTGGGTGGGATTTATGAAGTATCTTTTTCTTTAATTCAAATAATATCAGCCTGTAGAGTTTGCTCTTTAATTTAAAAAGGCATTGCTAATGTAACCCATTTTCCTGTACCACATCACTCCCAGAAAACAGGATTAGCTTCTAGGTTATTCGCCTTAATTCTCAATGTATTAATTTATTCAAAATTTATTGAGCAATGCAGGGGACCAAGACATGTGCTGGGTTCTCTGAATACCACCTTGAAGAAGACAATGGATACATGCAGCCCATACAGAATGTGTATTTGAGTTCAGGATATAGGCACGCTAACCATAAAGTGTGGTAAGAGTTGTAGTGAAGGCCTGTGTGAAGGACTATCCCATCGCAGCTCTTAGTAGGTGGGTAACTACACCTTTGATGCAATGTGATGGAGTGTATAAAGCACACATCTTGGAGACTACAGAGGTATTCAAAGATGGGCTTCACCACTTACTAAGTTATTCAACCATGGGATATTTGCTCAACCTTTCAGAGCCTCAGGATATTCAGTTAGTGGAAATAGCCAAAGATACTCATGTATTTGTTAGAGAATTATAAATAAAATAACATATGAAAGCACACAAGTAGCTTTTAGCATTTATACGTGTTTCTGTTTCAGACGCAATCTTTATAATCTCTACCTCAATGTCAACCACCGAAATTCAGGCAGAAGTTTAAGCCAAATAAACAGCTTTATTTCCAGGCTCATGATAGTCAAGGGGAAGATCTTCAGAAACTGCCCTACTAATTGACCCCTCAGATTTCCATTCATGGTATTTTGGCTCAGATTTGATAAATGGTGTTATACAAGTTAACTGGAATATAGGAATAGAACGACAAATACTTACATTGTTTTATCTTTCAGAAGCTCTCAGATTGCTCACAGATAATATCACCTGGTATGTTATGGCAATTATCTTGAAGTCATAATACACCAGTTAACAGCCCAGATCCTAGAAAGGAACTTCAAAACAGTTGGTCAATTCTTCTATGTCAGGTTTCTTTCTAGAACTATTTTCAGTGTTGGTTTGCTTATCCTATTTTTCTTCATAGCTAGATAAAAAGATATATTCCACACATAATGCTGAATGGCTTTAGATTCTAAATGGATGGGGCCTGAATCAGTAAGATAATCATCAGTGTACATGTTCTTTCAAGTAGGTTTCAGTTGTTTTTTTTTGTGAAATTGCAGAAGTCATCCCTCCAAAGACAGGCTCTGCATTAGGCTTTATTCTGAGAATTATGAACTTCCTGTGTTTATAGTAAACACTGGGAATTTGAGACAACAGCTCTTTTCCAATCTCACAATGAGTGGCTCTGAAAAGGTGAACAGATCCAAATGTAAGATAAGGCCAGGAGCAATGGATCACGTATCCCAGTTGCCTAAACTTTGTCAATCTGTGACATTTAACTATAAAGATTATTCACAGTTAACCATAGTGGAAAGCTCACAGCAACTTGCTGGTCCTGGATTTAAAAAGAACCTCGATCATGAAAAAAGTCTGAGATTTCAACATTTCCTCTTCCATCCTTAATCATTAAAAAAACCCCAGAATTTTTTAAGCAGTATATACATGATGTATGAGCTCTACTGTCGGTCTTCAAGGCTCCCTGCAACTTCACAGAAATCCCGCTGATCTCTTCTATTCCACTAAATAGGTGTTCATTAAAAAGAAGATATGGATATTTCCATCATATTTATTACCTTGAGAAGAATACTAATTTGTTTTCTGTCTTTCCACAAGAGAGTATATGTATGCGTGTACATATATATATATATATACACACACACACACACACACACACACACACAATCGACCCTCGAACAACTTGGGTTTGAACTATGTGGGTCCACTTATACATGGATTTTTTTCAATAACTATATTGGCAAAATTTTTAGAGATTTGCAGCAATTTGAAAAATCATTTTTCTCTAGCTTACTTTATTGTAAGAACGCAGTATATACTATCTATAACATATAAAATATATGTGATTGATTGTTTATATTACAGTAAGGTTTCTAGTCAACAGTAAGTCATTAGTAGTTAAGTTTTGGGGGAGCCTAAAGTTACATGCAGATTTTTGACTGCATGGGGGTTGAAGTTCCTAACTGCCACATTGGTCAAGGGTCAAGTGTGTATATGATAAAATATTATATATACATATAGTAAATATAAAATAAAAGGAGCTTTAAAATATATCTAACTCCTCCAGAAAGTCCTCCCTGATTTTTTAGGTGTTAGTCAACCTTACACCATGTTCCCATTAACCGTCTCTGAAAACTATCATGTCTCTTGGGTTATTTTGAATTGTTTGTTTGTTGGAGCATCTCTCCTATAATTCAGTATGCTCATCCAGGGTACCATTAAATTTGTATTTAGAATAGCCCTGGGCCTTGTTTAGCAAATGTTCCCTGAATTGAAATGAAATTATAGTCAGAGTTCTAAGCAGTAAAGTTATACATCTGAGTTAATCAGCCAGTCAGTCTACACCTACTTATTCCTTATTTGGCTTCTCTATGACTCAATTTATTGACACATTTCTGGGCCTATTTTAGGAAAAAGCAATGAGAAACATTGACTTTTATGGTAAACCTGGAAAGCCTGTTGTTTCAGTTGAGGCTGATAGAGAAAACTGTCCTGATGATAACAACACTTGGTTATATCAACTATCTGTTAGCCTAGATTGAATACAGTCTGTAGTTTTCATTGAGAGCTTCCCCCTTCTTTTTCTGAAGCTCACAGATTGTGATCACTTCACTCAGTAGAACATTTTTTTCCCATAAATGGTAGTGTCAGCAAATATAAATACAAAATATGCAAAATATTTTATGAAGACAATGTATCATATGACAATTAAAATGCACTAAGTAATTAATCTACAGGATGATTATTTAGCATCACCTCAGATTCTCAATACAAACTACACTTTGGCAGCATGGGTCTTCATCCATAAAATGTAAAGCAATTGAGTTCTCTATTTCACACTAACTGCAGTTACATATTTAAATAATTTTCTTTTTAAGAAGAAAATGCCAGAGCATCACTCCTCATCCTAAACTCTGCAATTTCAACGCTTTTGTTTTTTTAACAATACCTCATAACTTTATTTTCTATACCTTAGAAAAATCAATTATCTAAAATCATTCACAGTTAAAAAATCCTTTAGAGTAACTATTATTAATCTCCATTTTAAAGCTGGGGCATGAAAAAGCTGTGCTTCAAACATATCTGTTTTATATTTCAGCCTCCTCTCTTCCCACTATACCAGCTGTAACATGACAATAGATCAGTTTCGAAGCCATGCATGAACTAAAATCCCAGACTTTTCAAAATTTAAAACCCTATACATATACATTGCACACAGATCTTAGTTTCTTGGGAAAAGTGGTTCTGGAAGTAGTTTTCAGAGTTTACACTTCATGTTAGATAGATTAAACATCCCACCACTGAAGACTTTGAACTTGATCAACTGTCATATATTCCTATCAGTATGTTTAACATGTTTCAATTTGAATTTAAATGTTAAAAATGTTAATTTTCAATTTTAGTTTTCAACCTAATAACCGACCTTTCAGTCACTAAGAGATTATCTAGAGCTACATTAACAAGAGCAAGAACACCAGTCTGAAAGTATGTAGTATCCTTTGAAATTAAAGAGACAAAAAAAGATGTCTTTGTCAAAGTTCCGGGGTCTTTAAAGGGCCTTTTTGCCTTTTTGTTGCCGTAGGACAGGAGACAAACCCTGTGGTTTCAAAGATGTGTGGGAGGACGGCTCGTTAACTCCAGAAAAGGGGCAGTAGAGAAAGAAACTTCATCCTTCAGTGGCTGGCATTTTGTCAGTGTAGGTTGGGACTGGCTCGTGAGAAGTTTCAAAGATATAAGAGGAAAGAAGCAGGCTTGTCTTTGGTGGATGACTGTCCTTCAAGCAAAATAATCTCCCTGCAGGGTACATGGAATAGCGGTTTTTTCCACAGATTTAGAACTTTGCGAATTCTTATTTTGAAATGCTTCTGATTTTTATGATATTTACAAAACAAGTTATCATATTTTTGAATAATTTATATAAGCTGTATTACACAGCTTGTTGTGATTCAGCATTGTGGGGGAGGGGTGCAAGTCTTTCTAAGCTCAGCCCAGTTTCCCATTACTTCTTTTTGAAAATGCCCTACGGACTCTCTAATCATCAAATATTATTGAAACCCCATGTAAAATAACCAGAACATTTGTATTTCGTTTCCCTATGGGTTATGAAGGGGTTTCCAAAATAATTCAAAATATATTTGGCTAGCTTGTTTTGCACTTCATGAACCTAACATTAAAACAAACCACAAAAACTGACATTTTTCTCACAATATATAAACCTAGGACACAGCTCACTCTGTCAGTTAGGCCACTAATAAAGGAGAGATGGAACCAAAAGTCCAAAGAATGGATCGTCTTTAAAACAGACAACATGCCCATCTAGCAAGTGGAATGATCAAATCAGAAAAGTACATGTAAAACAACATAGTGTGATGCATAAAGCCTGTGCTTAGGGTCGGATAGACTAGGGCTTGGGCAGTGCCCCACCTTTTACTAGCCACAACCTTGACAAATTATTTGCCCTTTCCAAGCCCCACTGTTAACTTTTCCCACGGATGAAACAGGAATGATGACAATTTTCATGCACTTACATCCCACCTGTATTGAGTGCTCATGAGCTACACACTCTTCTGCTGCCAGGAAAACACAAAGAAGAAAACAGACGAGAGTCTCTGTCCTTGTGGAATTCACCTTTTAGTGGGGGTGAAAAACAGATAGACCTGATAATTAAGTAAATGCATAGTGTACTGAAAGATGAAAAGAGATGAGACTATACGACAGGAAGAACTAGGGACAAATATTTTAAGTTGCATGTTAAAAAGGCCTTATTAGTATAGTACCATTTAAGCAACTGATTTAAAGGTGAAGGAGTGACTATACCTTAGTGGGTGAAGGTATTCCAGGGAGAGAAGATGTGGTCCACTTTTTTTTTTTTGGCCCCTATGATGCTGTTCTCCAAAATAAGAATGCTTTGCTCTCAATTGCAATGTCTCATTAGGATCAACTTGGAAGCAAGCCTCAGCGAGCCTGGATTCAAGGTCGTCCTTACGACAGGGACGGAGTTACAGGCCTCAGGCCTCGCGGCTGATGGCATTCTGGAGTTAGAACAATTCAAGGCAGGCAACACCGATATCCGTCACACGCATCAGAGCAGGGAAGGAGGTTAGGAACACTATTTCAGGAATGGAGAAATGGGATTTGAATTTCTTACACCGGCAATACTGTTTGTGGATAAATCAGTCATGACGACAGGAAAAAGGAAAAAGAAAAAAAGCCTCTTAGTAACGCTCTTCGGAATGAACATAGAAAATTAAACAGAAACACAGACTGAGGGCTCTGGTGGCTCTTTTTCCAGGTTTTCTTCTTCACAATTTTTTTTTTTGATTCTCCAGGAAAATCCATGCTAAGCAAGGCCACATTCCAGAAAGTCCAGCTTAATACTGGTAAGGTGAATATAAAGTTGATTATTAAATATGCCTATAGAATCTAGTTCTATTTTATTTTTTACCTCCAATTTGTTATATATAGAGAAGGCTTATTATATGCCACTTAACCTTACTTACAGACTAATTTGGCTATTTCTCCACTGATTATTTAGTAAGAAACTTCTATGAATCATTTTGTAAAATACGTCAGTCTCAAGTCATCTGAATGCTTAAATATTTGTATATTAGACTTTTCCAGCATGTGGAACACTGTTTCTCCAGCAGAAAGGGCACCTCAGTACTGAGGGAAAAGAAAGCTGCTCACCTTATTTAGTTTCCTCACTCTTCCCTGCCCAGGCTAGTCCCTGTGTAGCCCAGGGAGGACCTCAGTGGAAACAACCATTAGACAGTGCACCCATCACTGGGGCCATGGGCAGGGGCCGACCTGCTGACCACCTTGTGTTAGTCTCACGTGCCACCCTGGGGAATGGAGTGGGTAGGTAAGCAGCCCAAACCCTCGCTCATACCGTGACCCTGGGAACACCGACGAAGGCTGCTCCATCTCTCGGTCACACATGAATCTGTAGTTGAAGGATTTGCTCCCTGCTTCCCTGTGGATTTCCTTTCCATTTGTCCCCAGGATCATTCCTTCTCCTTCCAAAGCCTAACTCAATCCTGTCCTCCAGCTTAGCCAAACCCACTTTCTGGGTGCAAGCTAAGTGTGAGGGGAGCTCTACTGTGTGAGCACATGGAACAGAAGCAGAAGCAGGGCCTTTCAGTTCCGTGTTGCACCATTTGTTGCCCCACTCAAGCTCTGTGACAATCTTCTGTCTTTCTCTCTTTGGAGGTATCTGGCTGCTCTCTGCGCTGTCTTCATTTGCCTACAATCTTTGCAAAATTTACAGTTGGCCCTTCACAAATTCCAAAAGAAAAAGTATGCAAGGCCAATTATAAGGAGGGAATTATATAAGCAATAGAAAACTTTAGATAAAACTCCTCCATCTTCTCAAGTTTTTTCAGCTACTGATGCTCCTTTTTTTGTGATCTCTCCATCCAGGGAGTGTTTGGGCTCAGCACCTCCCACTAGTGCCTTTTTCTCTTTACTCCTCAACTCTCACCTGTGTTGCCCTATTGACTTTAAGATCAACTTTTTCTATTTTGCAGGACAAGTTATCTTCTCCTCATATACTATTCACAAAATTAGCTAAACCCCTCAAGATGTCCACAGCTACAGACCTCATATTTAATAGTATCAAATTCCTGAGAAGATGACGTTACATAAATTTTATTTATATAATAATATTTATTGCCTCTTTAATAACTGTAGTATACAATTTGCCCCAGATAAGGTCTTAGACGCATTCTTAGTTTTCCAATGAATTTATACATTTTCACAATAAAGAATTAGAAACAAAGCCTTAGATCTTGAATCTCTTCATTATTCAGTGCATCATGAATGCAGCTTCTCTAGAAAAACTGCTAATATTCATGTTGATCTTCAGCATCATCCATTCGCATTATTTTCCTTCACATCCTGTTGGTGCTTATACATTTTCTTTGGATCTTATCTTTGTGATGTGTTATCTATCAAGAGGAATTTTCAAATCACCCATGAAATGCAGTCAAAGCAGTGTTAGAAATGTGACTAGTACCAGGAATAATGACTTGATTAAGACACTATTCAGGAAACATAAGACAAAAGAGAAAGAGAGTGCAGAGGAAAAGGTAGGGTATCCATTTTTCTTTGCTTCTCCACATAGTTAGGAGGAACAAGTATATTCCTGGAGCGACCCTTAATAGAGGAATGAATACTTTTCAGTTATGTCACTAATCTTTTTTTCGTAATTCTCATCAGTTGGCTTTATTTATATGCATATGTGCATATCTTTTCTCTTTTGAACAAATTGGGCTTAGTAGGCAAGGGAAAAGAGGGAAATAGTAACTTCCTGGAAAGGGGCAGAGAAAGGTTAACAGAGCTGGTGATACTTCGGTTGGGTTCTGAAGGATGATGCTTTACTGAATAAAAATGGGGAAGGGAAATCAAGGCAGAAGGGCTAGAGAATGTAGAGTCACAAAGTGTGAAATTCCTAGGCTTGGTCCGGAAAATGATGTAAATTGAGCCTTGAAGTATGGCTGTTGGCTTTGCAATGATGAGAGGAATAACTTTCTATGTTAATTTGGGTTTCATCAAAATAAGATCCTGAAGCAAGGATAATACAGCATGAAATTTATTTGACAGGTGATCCCAGGAAACACATTTAAGGAGATATGGGAGTAAATAGGGAAGGGGAAGCCACAAAAAGATGAGTTATGTAGCCATTTATCACTGTGGGCAACTGGAGTTCAACCCAGTTAGGACATTGGGTTGTGTAACATATACCTCAGGATTTACCAAGGGCTGAGCAAGCTGGGACATTAAATGACTAAATACCCTTTCATCACTGGATAAAATCACTAGCTCTGGCATTTCTGGCTTGTTCTGTTCATGAGTCAGGTATTCTGAAGCAATGAGAAGAAATCCTTGGTCAGAGTCACAGGGGTTTGTAGTAAGTAGCTTTCCATGTGCAGAATTAAATTTGAAGTGAAATGAGTGGAGCACCAACAGTTCTTCCTAGCCTTCTTTCTTACTATCTTAATGCCATTCTCACAGGCCTTCTGCTCCCCACCCCCCATGCCAGCCCTCCATATGATGTGGGAAGGACTCCATCAGGGCGTGAAACTGCACTGTGAACAGAGATGCAGAGATGCTTCCCTTGGTCTTTCTCATGAGGAGAGATGGAGAAAATCATAGTCTTACAAACTCTAAACCCCCAGCCCACAAATAATTTTAATTTGAACTCTCCTATCAGATCTACCCGAAGAGCTGCTGGGTGTTGGAGTAATAGAATATCTGCTGAATTAGAAACAAGTAGAATAAACTCTTCCCTTACAAAAGACACCAGAAACTAAGAACCTCCCTTCAATAAGGTTTTTGACAATATACTTTGAAACAATCTTAAGCCAACACAGGAGCCCAGGTGTGTGACCTAGTCAGAGAGTAAGACTTTGAGGTTTATGTTGAGATTTTTAAAATGCAAATGAGAACTTACATTAACTTCCAATTGTTTCTTATTTCTCCTTTCTAGTTAAAGTGGGGTTGGAAGATGAAGGGTTCCTGCCTCCATATTCCTTGAACTGCTGTTAAATGCCATTTTTCTAAAAAGCTCAAGGAAGCTTCTGGTTCACAATCCGTTCAAGTTACTGTCATCTCAAATGCATCTCAGGTTGACAATTTATTACAGATGTGGACAGAGACTTGGAGATCTGAGTTTCCCTCACAAGCTGACTTGAAATCACCTCACCTTTTTAAGGTTATTTACCTATAATTGGGAATAAAGGTAACACTCTCACAGGGTAGTTGAAAATACTAGATGAAGTGTATTATGTGCATGTAAAATGTGTGTGCATATGTGTATACACTTTATTATTTCTACCTCTAATGCTAGCCCTGGTTTCATTTACCTTAAGTAAGTAATTTAACCTCAAAGCTACTGAATATGTAAAATCAGTTGGAGTCAATCATTGGTTCTCAACTGGGGCAACCGGACATTTGTCATTGTTTGAAGAGAGCTTTGTTTACCACACCTGGAGCTACAGGCTTGGAGTGGAGAGAGGCCAGAGACATTGCCAAATATTCTACAAAGCATAGCACAGACCCTTCAATGAAGAATTACCAGCTCAAAATGTCAACAGTGTCAAGATTGAAAAATCCTGGATTAGAGGATCATTGAAAATTCCTATTAACACTAAAACTTTTTGCCTCTGAGATGTTATTGCTTCAATAAACTACAAATATTTGTTGAGTATCATTGGCTCCCCATTATAGTTAAAGAAAAGCTAAAAATCTTGGTCACAAGCTACAAAGCTCTGTGTGATCTAGGCCTGGCCTGGCTCTTTGGCCTCATCTGAAGCTCTATCAAGTTGTTCTCACCCTGGTCTGGCTGCACTGGCCACCACTCTGTTTCTTCAACCTGGTAAATTCCTCAAGGATTTGGATGTTCACTTCCCTGTGCTAGAAATCTCCTGCCTAGAGTTCTGCTTGTCCAACTTTTTCATTTTACTTTATCTCTGCTTAGATCTGACTTCATCTGGGAGATGTCCCCAAACCTTCTGATCTGAAATGCCACCATGTTTCATCTTTATTCCCTCAGACTGCCTTATATTTTGACTTTTTACTTTTGTTCACAGATTCATCCCTAATGCCTGGTACAGAGAAGATATTCAATAAACATGTGTTGAATGAATAAATGACTCAGGGTCTTATGCCAGACACTTTTTTAAAAAATCCATAGCATTTTACTACTTTTCTACTTTTAAATATTGTGATTATAACATGGAAGATGCCAGATATTTTTAGCACAAATAAAATTTAAAGGAAAAAACAGCTTATAAGGATTACAAAGTTTACAGATTTTCTTCATATGGAGAAAACAATAGTAGTTCTTTTTGAATAATTTTCATATCTTCAAGGATAAAGCTGTTTTCATTAGGGAGATAAACATTTATAGGAAATGGCTTAAGATTTTTATTTTGGGGGCTAGTGATTAACAGAATGGTACTTTTCTGGGTGCTTATTTTGTTTTTTGCATTTTGTTTTGGTTTGTCTCAGAGTGCAGATGTTTCTCTTTCTCTCTCCTTGACACAGTGTGTAAGGTGCTCCTGACTCCTCATGAGGACAGGGCAGGATACTAGTTCAGATTATGTTCAAGTTTTTGTCCCTAATGCAAGGATGTAACAGCATTCATTAATTTAATAATTCTGAATCAATATGATTCATTGGTGTTTTATTTGCTCATTTTATTTCCATAGCACAATAAGAGTTAATGATTAGTTCATGAAGAATTTTTTAGGGTGCAATTAATAAAACAGTCCTAAATTACCTAAATTATACTAAGACTCAAAAACAGAATCTTTTTTGGAGGTTTTACTTATCCTCTGGGATATGTAATTCAATTTTAACATGCCAGGAACATTTAACTGTCTTTATCAGCTTACCTGTAGATATCAGTAACAAATAATCTTTCAATTTACTCTCTGTCCTATTGATAACTGGAGGAACATCCTTTTTTTGTTCTGAGATCTCCTAACTTGCTCATGTACCTAGCCTGCCAGAAAGAGACACTATATAGCTTCCTATGAAGCTGAGATTCCTTTAGTCATAGACCAGATAACAGGCCAATTATCCTGGAGCACTTTTTAGGTATCTGTTCTTACATTTAAATTATCTATATTCCCCCCAAAATTTCTAAAATAAACACATGTTTCTTCTGCACATAGAAAAAAGACATATAAAAAATAAAGAAAAGATTAAGACAAGCCACAGATTAGGAAAAACGTTTACAAAAAAAACATATCTGGTAAAGATTGTTATCCAAAATACACAAAGAACTCTTAAAACTCAAAATTAAGAAAATGAAAAACTTGATTAAAAAATGGTCCAAAGATCTGAAGTGACATCTCACTAAATAAGATACACAGATGGCAAATAAGTGCATCAAGAAGATGCTTCACATCATATGTCATCAGGGAATTGCAAATTAAAACAACAGTGGGCAACTACCACACAGCTCCTAGATTGGCCAAGATCCAGAACTCTGACAACACCAAATGCTGAAGAGGATGTGGAGCAACAGGAATTCTCATTCATTGCTGGTGGGAAAGCAAAATGGTACAGCCACTTTCCAAAACATGTTGGCAGTTTCTTACAAAATTAAACAAACTCTAAAATCATACTATCCAGCAAGTGCCCTCCTTTGTGGTTATTCAAATGACTTGAAAAGTTATGTTCACACAAAAACCTGCACACAAAGGTTTATAGCAGCTTTGCGCATGATTGCCAAAATATAGAAGCAACCAAGATGCCCTTCAGTAGGTGGAAAGATAAACTGCGCCCCAACCATACAATAGCATATTATTTAGCACTAAAAAAGAAATAGAAGCTATCGAGCTGTGAAAATACATGGAGGAAACTTCAATGCATATTATTAAACCAACCTGAAAAAAAGCTGCAAACTGTATGAATCCAACTAGATGACATTCTGGAAAAAGAAAAAGTATGGAGTCAGTAAAAAATCAGTGGTTGCCAGGGACTAGGGGGACACGGAGGGAAGAACAGATAGAGCACAGAGGGTTTTTAGGTCAGTGAAACTATTCCATATGATACTATAATGGTAGATTCATGTCATTGGTCGAAACACATGGAATTTACAACACCAAGAGTGTATCCTAATATAAACAATGGATTTGGGGTGATAATGATGAATAGGCTCACTGATTGTAAAAAATATACCTCCCCAGCATGGTAAGTTGATGGTGGCAGGACCTGTGGGTGTGGGAGGGCAGAGGGGTATATGAGAACTCTATATTTTCCACACAATTTTGCTGTGAACCTGAAAATGTTGAAAAATAAGTTCTATTAAAACTTAAGCAAAAAAAAAAGGGTGGGGGGAGGGAGGGTGTAGGAATGATGTTTCTCCCTTCTGGGGCACAGCATCTGGGAGAGACTAAGTACCACCATTGCAATTCTTGCATTGATAAGTAATGTAAGAGGAATTTGGCAAATAAAAGACCCAAGGGAATACAGATTCCGGTAACAACTCCAATTAAAAGATAAATGGTCTCTTGAAGTAGTATGTATTCACTGAGGTGTTTTGATAATTGATTAGAGACTTAATTTTGAGTGTTTTCTTAATTATCGAGCCCGTACCCCAAGGTCTCTAGCAGTTCCTCCATTCTTATGCCAGGCATGCCATGTATACAGTGTGCTCCAAAGGGAGCTAAGGATGCTGAACTGCTTGATTTTCACAGCTCTGGGTAACAGGCTTTCTGCAAGAATGGATTGCTTTCTGGCTCACTCTTTCCTGCAAGCTTAGAGTAATCACTGGCACACAGCAGAGATACAATTAGTGACTTTTAAAAAATGTGTTATATTAATTTATTCTGGGCATTTTCCTCATTGAAGATATTTTAAAATAGATTAAAATCATCAATGTTTCATGAAAAATAAATACTTAGAAGAATTAGGTAATACCTGTAATAGATATAATTTGACCCTGAATATCCACTTTTGGTTTCATTGCAAACATCATTTTTTTAAAGTAACATAAAAATGATAGATTGCTGCATTCTTCATATGTTGTGTCTCAAAAATTTTAATTCAATTTCCAGTTCTTTTCTCAACAATCTATGTTAATGGTATTTGCTCCTGTTTTTGAATGGGAGGAGCATGCATGATCTATTAAACAGTTATGCTTAGGTCTTTTTTTCCTTATTCTTCAAGAAAATGTTTCATGTTGAGTTTGCACAATAATGGAGGGTCTGGTCCAGAGATGATGGGCAATTACAGATCCCTAATTCTGGGAACTCATTATGAGTCTTTTCAAGTGCTCAGCTCGATTTTCATGAGAAGGGTGTGTGGATCACCATTCAACCAATTTAGGATGACCACGGAGGCTATCTGCAAATTTTATCTCCTGCCAAAACCCTGAACAGGCTCTGACGTCCACACAAACTTTTGCAGCAAGCTGTAGTCCAAATCTGAGCGCTTCAGCCTCCAAGACTCTACTCCATGGTCTATTAAACATATAGTCCTATTTAAACTGTAACCACTGTCTCCAAAGTGCCAAACTATCTTGAGGACAAATGACCCAAATCATTGTGAGAAAAATCATACCTAAGAAATTTAATAAACCAACAAAGCTAGCCTTTTCTTCAACTTGCCCAAGTACCACATGTGCTAGTTCATGGCCCAGAAAAAAGTTGATACATGTCAGTTACACTGTTTAAAATCCCACTGAAGATAAATACTTGTGTATTTGCAATCACAAAGCAGTGCCCACTTAGGTAACGCATATGCTAAAATTGGAATCACAAAGGCATTCATATCTGGGGAATCAACCACATGAATAATCTAACTGATATCAGAGATCCCGGGGATGCATTCAATTAGGTGAGGAAACACTTCTGTAACAGTCTGCTGTTGGGTGTCTTTCTTAGCATGTCATTTCAAAAATTCTTGATCCTATGGGTTATATTCTAGTTCTGATAAAAGTCTGAAATATTCTTTTCCCAGAACACTACAAGTAACAATCCCCAACTCCTCAAACCAAGGAGTAACTCCCATTTTTTTCTTCCTTACACTTTCCTTAAATAGTTCCTTCTAATGAGGAGGAAGCCCCGCCATGTCCTCAAGCCCCTGCATACTTACAATGATCACAAGTAGTTTCTGGACTGGTTAAAGAATCACCAACAAGAGAGGAATCCTAAGTGTGGAGACCCCTGATGTCTCTTATAGAAGAACAGTTTAGAGGATACAATACTGAAAAGCAGGAAGGACTACAATTCCTTTTTATCAGTAGCTGAGAAAGAGTCACTTGAAAGAGTCACTCCATGCAGTGTATTTTTGGGTAATCATCCAAATTTCCTTACTTTTGGTACTTAAGAAGCATCCTGTTCTTTTGTTATGTAAAGTTCTATAAAAATGAAAAATTTTCTAAGCAGAAAAGCTAAACTATCACACTGATTTTCTCCCAGGCTCCCATACTTATTGACTGTATGGTGAATTTATATTTGATGACAGTCCGGTGAGGTCTCAGCCACTGTGCAACGTTTTCTCCAGTTGGTTAGTGAATTAAATCAGAAGAAAACACAATTGCTAGTAACAGATTACAGTCCATAGATGAAGCTCATCTTTCTTTTGCTTGATTATCCTTGCAGTGGTGAAAGCAAAGATGATTCCTCCTAATTAGTCAATGTGTTTGCTTATTTGCTTTTCTATGTGAGTTAGTAAACAATGCAATTGCCTATGCCTTTTTCTCCCCTACTGTAAACTCAGTGAGGGACAGGCTGTCATTGAGTACCATTATGACACCAATCCCTGGCACAATATCAGCAAATAATAAATGCTCAGTAAAAAATTTGAAGAATGCCTGAGCGAGCACAGCTGTTTCTGGAATGCCCTTTCAAGCACTGTGGTGCAATCACTTAGTCTTGAGCTAGAAATCAAACATTTAGGTTCCAGGCACAATTCCACCCATTTTCATTATCTATCCTTTCATAAATCTTGAAAGTTCTGAACCTCAATTTCACTATCTGAAAAGTGAGCACAGATCAATCTAACAAGCCCTTGTAAGACTGGTGAGGCCCTAGCAAGGTAACGCAGAGGAAAGCACTGTGTGTGTTAAGCTGCTGTATAGGTGCTTGATCAGACACGGCATGCCACCCTGACATCGATCAGGGAAATAATTTACTAAGTGAGTGGGGAGGGTGAGGGGGTGGAGAATACTTGGTCAGCCAGAATTCTCAGGGGAGAAATGAGTATTATTGGAAGAAATATTCAATAAACTACCTGAGGTAGCAAGTGAGATCCCCTACCGCTGCTTCCTCAGGAGGCAGGCTCCACTTTCAAATAATGCACAGTGAAACTTTCTTCTAAGAAGGGAGGCCTCCACTTAATTGCAGACCTTCTGAATATAGAGCAGATTGTAATTATGGAGCCAGAAGAGCATTGCTTGAGGCACAGAGGGTTAGTTTTTCCCTACAACTCTCCCTGGAAATTAATCAAAGAGACAAAATATTTTATGTCTTTAAGTTAAGACTTTGAGATGATGCCTGCCTTCAAAGATACCAAATTAAAAGTCTGCCTGGGATGTACATATATTGTAACCCAGCCTCATGTCTAATCACGTCTGCATCAGACTGCACTATAGCAAGACTAAAAAAAAATTTGGCCTGTGCCCATTAAGGTCCAAACATATTAATGTAGGTGGGACCAAGGTCAATCTTATTAGCCAGAAAGTTAATTTCACATAACAATGGGGAACAGACTTGAAGCCAGAACCAAGTCTGGTTTTATCTCATAGTGTACCAAATGGTTTACAAGTGATTGTATTTCAAATATTGATTCAAAAGCGTTAAATAGATTGGTTATTTGTACTGTGTTTTTCAATTCCCTTTCTCTAAATGGATGGCCTGCCCTCAAACTAGGCAGATGAAAACTCGTAACAGTTTGCTAATGGATGTCAGAATCATGCTCATTTTATGCAAGTGTTCTTTCATTTATTCCTTAATTCATCAAACATACATTAGATGCCTGAATGGTCTAAGCATCTGGAATTGCATAGGGAATTAGAGTAAATACAAACAAACATTGTGTGTATGTGTGATCTGAAATGTTTACTAGTTGTGGTCTGAGAGAAGAAACATACCATTAAAATAAAACATTTGGTTCTTGGGCTGATTTCCAAGATGTTTGAAAAAACTGGCCATTTTCTGTGTTCCCTCTCCACGACTGTGTTGAATCAGAGAATAAAGCCACCAGAGATTTAACTGCTGTATTGCATTTCTGTTACACAAATTAAGTAGAATACTGACATTTGAATTATACCTACTCTCATTTTGATACTTTTCCAAGATTACCTGAAAATATTAAAACAGTTTGAAATAGACTCTTCCATGCATTGATTTATTCATCCAGCAAACATTTGTCAATACCTATTATTGATAAATGTGCTAAGTACAGTGAGTAAGTACTGAGGAGTAGAGTGTTCTGGAAGACATTTTTATTTGAAAATAAGCAGCAATTGAATAAACAGTTTAAAATTCAATATGATAGTACCAGTGTATCAATTCATCCACATTACAGAGGATGTACAGAGGCACATGGAGGAAGAGCAAGTTTAATTGGACCTGGGTCTTCAGAGAAGGCTTCCTGGAGAATGTTAAATTGCATTTGGAAAGAATAGGGGTTGAAGTTAGGGATGGGCATGTCAGAATGAAGGATGGGCATTGCATTCTCTAAGGAACAGAGCTGCAACAAAACATATATGTCCTGAGAAATAGAACCAATTCATGCCTGCTGGGGAAAAGAATGCAAAGGAGTACATATGATAAACTTGGTTTTAGGTATTTTTAACTTGAGTATGACAAATCCATCTCCCTATGATCCATTAGTTGAAATTCGCATGGAGTTTCTCACACTCCTCCTCTCTCCTTCAGACTATGATAACTTTATGATCATATTGTTGTGATATGGTTAAAAAAAACAATGTCCCTTAAAAAATATGGGCAACCTAATTTAGAAACGACTACATGACTACAAAGAGAAACTTGGAAGGCCACTTTGAAGTACCTCTATACAGCCATACAAATCTTATCCAAAATCTCGGTCCCTCCTTACCATCTCCCTCCCTAGCATCTCTTATTTTCTAATAAGCTTCTCCATCTCCTTCTCCTTCTCCATGCCTGACCCTCGGTATCTATGACTGCATACCAAACCTGCTCTTTCATCAGGCCACATGGTTTCCAGATTTCGTTATTTCTAGAAAAATCTGCTTCCATAATTCTTTGGAACTTGTTGCGAGCCTCCTTGGGGACTGACTGTGCCAGTAGTATTCCAGGCTCACTTTCTTCACCCGATCTCCAGCTCTTCACAGAGATCTGCTATTCAAATTTGAGCTTTGGGTAAAATTTTATTTGAAAAGAGAGTTCTTACGCTTCTCTAAATTTTAAAACCACTCTCCTTCTTATCTAATTCTCACTTTTTGAGGATAAACTAAGGTAACAGCGAAGTGACCGCTTCAGTACTATATACCTAGACAAAACCACATTCAAGCATGGATCCTTTATTCTCAGATGCTCCTCTCATCAGGTTATTCCAGGCAAGAGTTCTCCTCTGCCATATTGCCAGCCGCAGGGGAATAAATCCCTGTCTGGAAAGTGTAATGTCAAGAGAGTTACCACTCACTCCATGTTTCCTTTTAAGTGTAGACTAGCTGCCTCCTAAGCTCCTTTTAGCTTTAATCAGAAACACTCTGGCCATAATTTTCCATATTTAATTTAATTTAGGAGACACTAACTATGAATTTTCTAAATTTACTATGCTCAGTCTTGGAAACACAAGTGTATATATATATATTTATTCCTTGAAATGGAGTTTCTCATCAACTTCTTTGGGGGTGGGGACACACACACACGCATATAGAGGTGCTGTTAAGGGTTAAACTGTGTCCCCCAAAAGATACACTGAAGTCCTAACCCCCCAGTACCTCAGAAAGTGACCTTACTTGGAAACAAGTTGGTTGCATATGTTACTTGTTACCATGAGAGCTCACTGGAGTAGGGTGGGGCCCTAATCCTACGTGACTGGTGTCCTTATAAGAAGACGACCACACAAACTCACAGAGAAACAGGGAGAATGCCACGTGAGGATGGAGGCAGAGACTGGAGGGATGTGTCTACGGTCCAAAGAACACCAAAGATTGCCAGCCACATTAGAAGCTAGGAGAAAGGCATGGAACAGATTCTCCCTCAGGGCCCTCAGAAGGAAGCAAACCTGTTCTGGACTCCTTGATTTTGGAATCTGAGCCACCAGCGTTGTGAAACAATAAATATTGTTTTAAGCCAACCAGTCTGTAATACTCTGTTATGGCAGCCACAGGAGTCTGATGCACAGGTACGAAGTTCACAGCTGAAGAAGCCATGAGCAGCAATGCTGTGTGTCTCACACACATGGGGCGCAGGTGACATTTGAGTTGGGTGCTCACAGATAGGTTGGAGTCATGCAGAGGGAAGAGGAAGGAGGTGCATTCACAGGAAAGAAGGAGGCAGAGCAAAGGACAGGCTCTGGAAAGATCTTTTTGGATTTGAGCCATGCTGAGGAGCCCTGGACCGCTCCAGCATGGAATATGGGGTGCTTTGTGTACAGACTGTTGCAAGAGTTTACTTAAGTCAGGAAAAAACTGAAGTTCTGGAATCACTGTACGCTTGTGTGTGTGTGTGTGTGTGTGTGTGTGTGTGTGTGTGTGTGTGTGTGTGTGTGTGTGTGTTTAAATATGTATCTATCCCCAGATGGTTTTTCTTTCTTTCTTTTAATTTCTTTTTAATTAGGGCAGCTATTCTCTCCAAACATGTTTTTGTTTATCTCAAACTAAGTATATAGTTTCAACATATGGAGCATATTTTGTTTTACTTCAGTTTATCTTAAGAAATCAGCTTTCCTAACTCTTGTTGGCAGTGGACCCAAATGATTTCTTGCCTTTTCTTTCTTTACTTTCTCTTCTTCCCTATTTTGTTTTGATTATGATTCTTCTCTATCTCCTTCCGCTCATTTTCTCTCCTTCCCCCCTTTCCTTCTTTCTATCTTTCCTTCCTTGCTTCCCTATCTTCTTTTTCCTTCTGGAACATCACAAAAGACTTTCCATGTTGACGAACGGGTTCATTTAGTGGCAGGGCCCAACAGCTCCTTGGCTTGTGGACATTTCATTAGCCTAGAAAGTATACAAACTGGAAATAAGGTTAATAAACAAGTCATGGATATTATTTACCCTTTCATATTCAGTATCATGAACTTGGCATTCAAGTCTGCTCATAATCTGCACCCAGACTATTTTATCAGCCTTGTTTTGCACATGTTTGACCTCAGTGTGTTTGGCTTCCCTGGTCTTCCTTTTCTTTATTTCTATCTTCTCTGCCTACTGCGCTCCACTGACCCTTCTGGATTCAGCTCACATTTCCCTCCCTTTTAACACATTTTATAATGCTCCCTGGCATAATTAATCATTTTCTCCCCAGATTCTCCTAGAGCTTTATACATTCCTCTAGACTTGCTTTATTGTGATTAGTGTTTATTTTCATATACGTCTCTCCCACTAAACTGAGGCCAAAAATGATTTCCTATTGTCCCCAAATCTTCAATATCCAGTAGAGTGGCTGGAAGAGAGTAAGCACTCATAAATTCTCACTGAAGACATACCTGAGTCAAAGAGATGACACTCCTGCAAAAGCTTGTCTTCAATACCCATGCAACTCTTTTTTATTCACATCCACACTCGGTTTGAAGAGCTCTAGAAATCTCAGACCCTGGGTATTAGAGGCACAAAGCCACTTAGAACACTGAGTGTAACATAGATAGGGGAACTTCTGCTTTCTTGGTATGTATATCCTTGCAGCAAAAACTCGGCATCTAGAGGACTTCAAATACAGTATGTGAGCACAGTGACATATCCATGAATATTTCTGCAGTGACACTAGACAAAAGGGTTTACTACTCATGCCAACTGTAAAAACTGGAAGCAGTTACACTATAACGAGATTGTCTAAGGGTAAGTGTGCTGTAAGTCACTTGTGAGGTCTTTCAGAACCGTGACAGGAGTAGAGTCCTGTGTGTAATGTCTACTTAGCACGTCTGTACTGTCCTAAAACAGAGCCGATTTCTTCCATCTTATAACGCTTGACACCTCATTTGACACATTGAACATGATCTGCAAAGGGCTGTTGAATTAAGGAAGGCAGATTGTCAAAGCGGATAAATAGAAATCCAAGTTCAACAGCTTCATAGGTACAGCTGAAGAACTCCGGCAGTCTCCTGTTGCCAGTAAGCCTTTTAAGTGACTTTGTGACATAAGAAACTTTTAAAATTATAGTGCATGACCCTTAATTCCAGCAACTTACTTCTAGCTTCAGTGACCTTGATAATGGCATTTTTTTTTCCCCTTCAAGCATTGCTCAGTGGAAATCTGTGTGCTGAGTAGGATTAATGGCCCATGGAAAAAACATAGGTTCTGGCTATGTGTCTACAATGACTGTAACCTAACCATTTCCTTCTAACAAGGAGCTTGGAAGTAGCAGTAGTAAAAGGTGGTAAGGAGAAAAACGTGGGGAGGATAAAATAGATGAGGTAGGTTGTGGGCCAAGGTAGAGAGGTAGAGCAGGGTAGGAGTGAGTGGTGGCGGGTCTGGAAGAGGAGGAAGAGCAGCGTTGTGGCAGGTAGTAGAGGGATCTGCATGCACCAGGGGCATCGGTCTCACTGCACCACCCCCATGTTCTTCACTGTGTTCCTTCCAAGGGTCCTTACCTCCAACTCTTATGGCAAATTGGAAGTTTCTTGTCCTGTAGAAGTAAAAAACCTCTACATCTCTTTGGCACTTTTCACTGTAGAGCTAGAGCACTGGGCCCCAGGTCAGGGTACATTTCTGCCACATCAGAACTAGGGGACTTTACAACCTGGGAGAAACCCTAACTTTTCTGTACCTGGGTTTCCCCATCTTCATTAGAAAAGAGGTGGAGGCAGGAACTGAGATGAGGAAGAATGTTTACCGAATGTCAAGCACTATAGACACATCTGGATTCTTATCTTTAGAGTGTTTGTATGGCAGGATAGGATTTCTCAAGTGAGGAAACTCAGTCTCAGACAGGCCAAGGACCAGCGATTAAAGGAGCACACAGTTTATCAGTGGCAGAGTTCTAGGACCATCCCCCCATGACTTTCACCAAAATACTGGTTTGGTTTGGTTTCCCCCACCCTCATCTTCAGAAACCACACTGTCTTTAATAGTAACAATATATAAACTTTAGTTAGGAAGTGTTTTCTCATTACAACAGGATAACTTTACTTATATTTAGTATTATTTAAGTAACCTGTTTTATTTTCATTTAAACCTAAAGTGAAACAATCTGGATAAGGAATTTCTTTCATAGTTAGAAGGGATTTTCTGGCTAAATAGCTCACAGATCTGGACCCTGAGGTTCTGAGTATTTGATAAATTGTTACCTGGTGACAAACGAACTATACTGGCAGAGCCAGTATGATAGCCTCTTGCTGATGCATGTCACCAGGCCCCTTGCTTTGACTGAGCGCCAAATTAATCAAGAGAAAACAATCTTTATAAGCCACATTAAACATTTCCAGCAGCCCTTCATGGTAGACTCCTAAACCACCAGTGTGGTCAAGCCAGGAGTCTTAAGAGCTTTTCTACAGCTATTTGGAACCTGTATTCAGAAGGCCATCGCTCTTGGGTGTCCTGAATGAAAAATAAAGTTTTTACCAGAATGGAGATGGGCTCCCCTCCCCATCTCCTGCTGTGGAGAGAGGACGTGGTCCACTAGACAAACCTGGAAGGGAGGTGGGCACAGCTCCCACTTGGAAATTTGCCGTAGGGACCGCTCAGCTACCAACCCATCGGTCACCCGCTTCCAGGTTTCCCACCTTCCTTCCTTCACTCTCCAGTGGAGAATATTCTCTGTTGTTTGGCTTGAGAGACAGCCTGGGTTTCTCTGGCTCTCCCGTCCTCAGCCAAGCTGCACAAATTCATAATGACTCAAACTACAAATGCATACTGCCAGCCCAAGGATGGCTTCTCTGAAAACAGCCAGGGGCTGTATCTTTAATGCTTTGAAGCCCATTTTCTCTCCGGGAGAGTAACTGCTGTCTACATCCGTACGGCACTTTCCACTGGAGAGCTACAGCTCTGTTGAGGGTTGTCTCCAGCTCTGTCAGTGTTGAAACAGAAGCTCCTTTGTAAACCCCAATTTCATGCCATGAAAAGATTCCACTCTACATTAAGACCTTAAGCATAGTTTGGGGAAAATGTTAGTCTTTTAAAATAAGAAACCAGCAAAACTGCCACAATAACAGAGGGATTTCCAATTTACAAAGCGCTTTCCACGGGCTGGCCTTGCTTCTCTTTGACTCTAAACCACAGAACAAGTGCATTGGTTAGGAAGGAGTTTGTCACAGAAATCTCCCGCATGCCCCATCCAGCCCCACTGACAACACTCAGGCTTGGAAAAGTCGAGCTCCTCTTGGCACCAGTGTCTGCTCCCACTATTTTCTCTGCCGGGACTTCTCAGGGGAACCCTGCCCGCCCTCTCGCTCTCCATTCTGTTTAATTTCCTCTTATCCTTCACTTGTGAGCTCAAGGCAGATTTTCAGGGAAGTCACATCTTACCTGCCCATCCTACTCCTAACATTCCTGTGTATATAGAAAGGAAACCGAGTCAAGTTTCTGTTTTCCAGATATATGAAATCAATATGAAATATAGATTGATTATTGTAATATTTGTCACCCTGTTAAGCTGAAAGTCATTTCTGTGTTCAATGTACTGTATCTATAGCACATGTCTAGTATATAATAGCTCAAGAAATACGTAAGAATGAGATGAATAATCACCACCCACCTTTTTTTTTCAGTTGAGAAATTTAAATTTCAAAACAACACGTCAAAGTTTCTGTTACTAATGAGATTTTTGAGTCAGAGAGAGATGTAATTCAAATTTCAGCATTGCCATTTACTCACTTGGGTGATTTTCTTTGCGTTTCTGGTTTTTTCCTATATCTGTTAAATTCAGATAATAGAAACTAAGAGGATAGTTGCATGTTCTACAAGAGATGAAGTATATATATACACAGTGCTTGTGTCTGTTAGTATGCTCTTAATAAATCCATTCATGCATTTTAAGTCTATTAGCTGGACTACTGATTCTAGTCAATGAAAGTCTATGAAACTATTTCTATATTGTTCAAAAACATTCTTACAAGTGAAAAATCTGAAGCAAAAGAAAAATGAGTGCTAAATGTAGTGGTTTCTCTCTTTCTTTTTTCCTTTAGTTTATAAGGTAGTGACAGAAGAGATTGTGGAATAAAATTTTCAAGGCAATAAAAATGGAAGTGAATATAATACTTTTTCAGTTTATGTAGCATCTTACTAAATGTCTGGTATAGTGCTTGGTGCCTTCTCATTTATTCTAAGTAACAAGGATTGTTTGAAAGATAGGCCCAAGTTGAAAATGCAAATACCCTGGAGGAAATGAAACGAAGGATTTCTCATGTTGAAACCAAGAGTGAACTCATTATGTCTTTAGTGGTGGATTTGCTAAGAGATGGAGATAAGGAAAACAGCCAAGATGTAGTAAAAGAAGTTGTCTATAGAGAAGTCTTGAGCAGTTTTTAAAAAAGAGGAAGAAAAGGGGGAAAAAAGCAAAGAAAGAGAGGAGAATAAGCATCAAATATTATGAGATAGTTCATTCAGTTTCTTGACACTTTGTGTTTGATCCATCAGGCCATCTGGGGTGTTCTATAATATTATTTCCAATGTATATCCTCTGTATTGCATTACTGAGCTATTATATACACAATACAGACCAATTTAGTAATGCAGTAGCAAGGGAATATAAAGATACTGTACTTCAAGAATTCTATTTCAGGCTAAGAGTGAAAGAAGGATATTGGAAAACCCACACATACCTGATTTAATACATATTATCTAATTCATTTAACTTTAAAACTGCTGTAATACAGCTACATTAGAAGCAGTAATTACACATATTTAAAACTTTGGCTAGAGATATATGATTGAAAACACAGACATGGGTAGCAAGATATGAACGATAACAGGCAGGGGAATAGTAATCAAAAGGATCTGGGTTCAAATCATGCTGTGCTGTTTATCTCTGTAATATTAAGATTAGGGAATAAAATCTGTGGGTAGTAATGTCTACATTACAGGGCAGATATGATTAAATACGATTGAAATAATCTAATGTCTATATACTAATACCTGTAATGCAGTGTAAATTTAATAAATGCTGTTTTTTTTCCTCAAAAGCATGTGTCCTTTCTGACTCTCATTTCCTTGATACTTTGTTTTTTCAACAGGAGAGAAAGGATAAAGCATCCCTGAAATATTAAGTGGTGTTCATGGTGCCATTCTCACCTACCATATACCTGATTCCTTACTCCTTTATCTTTACCTCAGTTATTTTAAGGAAAAAAAGTTATTAGGGGTGAAGCCAAGCTCTTTCTTATTCGAAAGGGGACCAAAGGTCATATGCATACATCCAAGCGTGCTTGTGCTCTTCAGGAAGGAAAAGGTTCAAGCTTATTTTACTCTGCATATATAGACACCTAAGTCATTGCTTTTTCATGACATATTGATGGGCTAAACTACTATTACAATATTGAATAGGAGTGATAAAACTGAATATCCTTGTCTTGTTACTGACTTTCAGGAGAAAGCATTTGGGTTTTTCACCATTAAATGTGGTGAGAGCAGCATGGTTTTCATAGACACTCTTTATTAGATTAAGCAATGTGCCTTCTATTTCTAGGTCAATGAGGCTCTTTTTTAGGATTCGATGTTGGATTTTGACAATTTTTTTTCTACATCTTGATATGATTATATTTTTCATCCTGGTAACATGGTTGATTAAATTGATGAAATTTAAATATTAAAATATTAAGCTAATCTTGCATTACAGGGGAAAAAACATTTTGACCACTATCCTTTATATATAGTAATTGATTTGAGTTGGAAAATTGTATTTATATTTATAAAGGATATAATTCTGCAGCTTCTTTTTTTTCTAATGTCTTTGGTTTTGGTATCAGAAGAATAATGACCTCAGAATATTTGGAATGTGTTCTTTCTTCAAATTTCTGGAAGAGTGTTTGCAGAACTGTGTTATTTCTTCCTTAAATACTTGGTGCAATTCACTGTTGAAATAGCTTGGCCTGGAGTTTTCTTTGTGGGGAGGATTTTTTTTTTTTTAATGTATTCGTTCCTTTTTTTTTGGTATCATTAATACACAATCACATGAGCAATTCAGGAGAGGATTAAAGATGGCAGCATGAGAGGTGAGACAGAGGCATCCTTGTAAAACTGCATGTAATATGAAAATATAATTAGTACAACTAATACTGAAAGAGCAACAGGAAAGAGGGCTGCACCAGACTGCATACACCTGGAGAAAAGAATAGACCTCACAGAATAGGGTAAGTACCAAAGCCACAGTCCAGAAGGAACCAAGCCCTTCCCCCACCCTACTTCACCAGCTGGAGGAAAAGAAACAAAGCAGGGAGGGAGTGGAGGCTGGGGACTGCTGAACACCTAGTTCTGGAGATCTGCTCTGGAAGGCCAAACCTACATTGCAGGGTGCTCTGGATATTAGGTAGGTTTGGAAAGCTAGGACAGGTAGAATACCTAGAGACACTGAGATTCCAGCTGCTTGTGGAAAACAGGGATCCATATCTAGCTGCTCTGGGACGAAAGAAAGGCCAGTAGTCTGAGAGACTTCCTAACAGTGAGAGGGCTGCTGAAGAGGCAAGGATTGCACAGAGCTTACTGCTCAGGAGAAAGGACAGGTAGACAAAATTGTTGGGTGCACTGTGCCCAGCAGGTTGGGAACTTTCTCGATCTTCAGGCAGTCCAGCCTGAGGCTGGCTATGCAGATCCAGGGCCACCCTCCATGATATATAGCACCTTCCTCCCAGCCAGCCTGCACCTGGCTCGCAAAATGGCAAACCCTGCCCTGGCATCAGGCCAGCCAGAGGGAAGTCCCGCCTACAGCAGCTACAAATGTAAAGCATAGAGGTTTACACCTGTGTGCTTGGCCCACTGGTTCTGGCAGTGGAAATAGGCACAGAAGCCAAGAAGTAGGAAACAGCTCTTTCCTTCCCCCCAGGCACCACCACCCCTCCACTGCAAACTCCAACATTGCTTAAGGGGCTGAGCACTCCAGAGAGTAGAACTTCGGGCACTAGAGTGCACCATATACAAATATGAACTGCCAAAGGAACCTGGTTCAAAGCAAAATCATACATACACCAGTGAAAGAGTATGTATGATTTTGCTTTGAACCAGGTTCAAAGAAACTGAACTCATGAATCTTCCTAAAAGAGATTTCAAAATAAAAATCATAAACATGCTCATGGAGGTACAGAAAAATATTCAGGAACTCAGGAATGAATTCCGGTCAGAGATCCAATCATTATGGAGCACAGTATCAGAAATGAAATATACAATGGTAGGTTTTAAAAGCAGATTGGATACAATGGAGGAGATGATAAATGAAATAGATATTAGAGAAGAGGAATACAAAGAAGCTGAGGCACAGAGAGAAAAGAGGATCTCTAAGAATTAAAGAATATTTAGAGAACTGTGTGACCAATCCAAACAGAACAATATTCGTATTACAGGGGTGCCAGAGGAAGAAGACAGAGACAAAGGGATAGAAAGTGGCTTTGAGGAGGTAACTGCTGAACACTTCCCTAATCTGGGGAAGGAGATCATCTCTCAGGCCATCGAGGTGCACAGATCTCCCAACACAAGGGACCCAAGGAAGACAATGCCAAGACATATAATAATTAAAATGGCAAAGATCAAGGATAAGGACAGAATTTTAAAAGCAGCTAGAGAGAGAAATAAAATCACATAAAAGGAAAGCCCAGCAGGCTATCATCAGACTTCTCAGCAGAAACCTTACAGGCCAGAAGGGAGTGGCATGATGTATTTAATGCAATGAAGCAGAAGGGCCTCGAACCAAGAATACTTTATTCAGCAAGATAATCATTTAAATTTGAAGGAGGGATTAAACAATTTCCAGATAAGCAAAAGCTGAGAATTTACCTCCTACAAACCATCTCTACAGTCTAGTTTGGAGGGACTACTATAGAGGTAAGTGTTCCTCAGGTTTAAAAGCTGTCATCAGAGGTAATAAAACCACAGCAAAGAAAGTTGAACAGTTAATTACAAAGCAAATGTCAAATTAAATCAACTACCCCCAAAGTCAGTCAAGGGATAGAGAAAGAGTACAGAATATGATACCTGTTATATAAAAAATGGAGGAGAAAGAAAAGGAGGAGAGAAAAAGAACCTTTCCATTGTGTTTGTAATAGCAAACTAAGTGAGGTAAGTTAGAATCTTAGATAGTAAGGAATTAACCTTGAACCTTTGGTAACCACAAATCTAAAGCCTGCAATGGCAATAAGTACATAGCTATCAATAATCACCCTAAATGTAAATGGTCTGAATGCACCAATCAAAAGACATAGAGTCACTGAATGGATAAAAAGACAAGGTCCATCTATATGCTGCCTACAAGAGACTCCCTTTAAACCCAAGGACATACACAGACTAAAAGTGAAGGTATGGAAAAAAAAATTTCATGCAACTAATAGAGAGAGAAAAGCAGGAGTTGTAGTACTTGTATCAGACAAAATAGATTTCAAAACAAAGAAAGTCACAAGACACAAAGAAGGACATTACATAATGATAAAGGGGTCAATGCAACAAGAAGATATAACCATTGTAAATATCTATGCACCCAACACAGGAGCACTTACATATGTGAAACAAATACTTACAGAATTAAAAGGGGATATATAATGTAATGCATTCATTCTAGGAGACTTCAACACTCCATTCACTCCAAAGGACAGATCAACCAGACAGAAAATAAGTAAGGATACGGAGGCACTGAACAACACATTAGAACAGATGGACCTAACAGACATCTACAGAACTCTACACCCAAAAGCGGCAGAATACACATTCTTCTCAAGTGCACATGGAACATTTTCAAGAATAGATCATATAGTAGGCCACAAAAAGAGCCTTGGTAAATTCAAAAAGATTGAAATTGTACCAACCATTTCCTCAAACCACAAAGGTATGAATCTAGAAATTAATTTGCAAAGAAAATGAAAAATCCCACAAACACATGGAGGCTTCACAACATGCTCCTAAATAGCCAATGGATCAATGAACAAATAAAAACAGAGATCAAGCAGTATATGAAGACAAATAACAACAATAATTCAATACTGCAAAATCTGTGGGACACAGCGAAGGCCGTGCTAAGAGGAAAGTATATTGCAATACAGGCCTACCTCAGGAAAGAAGAACAATTCCATATGAACAGTCTAAACTCACAATTAATGAAACTAGAAAAAGAAGAACAAATGAGGCCCAAAGTCAGTAGAAGGAGGGACATAAAAAAGATTAGAGCAGAAATAAGTAAAATCGAGAAGAATAAAACAACAGAAAGAATCAGTGAAAGCAAGAGCTGGTTCTTTGAGAAAATAAACAAAATAGATAACCCCCTAGCCAGAATTATTAAGAAAAAAAATAGAGTATACACACATAAATAGAATCAGAAATGAGAAAGGAAAAATCACTACGGACACCACAGAAATACAAGGAATTATTAGAGAATACTATGAAAAATTATATGCTAACAAACTGGATAACCTAGAAGAAATGGACAACTTTCTAGAAAAATACAACCTTCCATGGCTGACCCAGAAAGAAACATAAAATCTGAACAGACCCATTACCAGAAATGAAATTTAACTGGTAATCAAAAAACTACCTAAGAACAAAACACATGGACCAGGTGGCTTCACCACTGAATTTTATTAAACATTTTAGTGAAGATCTAATAGCCATCCTTCTTATTAAAGTTTTCCAAAAAGTAGAAGAGGAAGGATACTTCCAAACTCATTCTGAGGCCAGCATCACCCTAATACCAAAACCAGGCAAAGATACCACATAAAAGAAAATTACAGACCAATATCCCTGATGAACATAGATGAAAAAATACTCAACAAAATATTAGAAAACTGAATTCAAAAATACATCAAAGAGATCATCCACCATGATCAAGTAGGATTTATTACAGGGATGCAAGAATTGTACAATATTAGAAAATCCATCATCATCATCCACCACATCAACAAAAAGGACAAGAACCACTTGATCATCTCCATAGACGCTGAAAAAGCATTTGACAAAATTGAACATCCATTCATGATAAAAACTCTCAACAAAATGGGTATAGAAGGCAATTACCTCAACATAATAAAGTCCATATATGACAAACCCACAGCCAAAATCATATGTAACAGCGAGAAGCTGAAAGTCTTTTCTTTAAGATCGGGAACAAGACAAGGGTGCCCACTCTCTACACTTTTATTCAGTATAGTTCTGGAGGTCCTCACCACAGCAATTAGACAGCACAAAGAAATAAAGGCATCCAGATAGGTAAGGAAGAAGTTAAACTGTCACTGTTTACAGATAACATGATATCGTACATAAAAAAAACCCTAAGGGATCCACTCCAAAACAATTACATCTAATATCTGAATTCAGCAAAGTTGCAGGATACAAAATTCATACACAGAAATCTGTTACATTCCTATACACTAACAATGAACTAGCAGAAATAGAAATCAGGAAAACAATTCCATTCACAATTGCATCAAAAAGAATAAAATACCTAGGAATAAACCTAACCAAGGAAGTGAAAGATGTATTCTCTGAAAATTACAAGACCTCATGAGAGAAATGAAAGAAGATACTATTAATGGAAACACATCCCATGCTCATGGATAGGAAGAATTAATATTGTTAAAATGGCCATCCTGCCTAAAGCAATCTACAGTTTCAATGCAATCCCTATCAAAATACCAATAGCATTTTTCAATGAACAAAAGCAAATCATTCTAAAATTCATATGGAACCACAAAAGACGCCAAATAGTCAAAGAAATCCTGAGAAGGAAGAATAAAGCTGGGGGGATTACACTCCTCAACTTCAAGCTCTACTACAAAGCCACAGTAATCAAGACAATTTGGTACCTGCACAAGAACAGAACAATAGACCAATGGAACAGATATAAACTCAAGCATATATGGTCAATTAATATATGATAAAGGAGCCATGTATATACAATGGGGAAATGACAGCCTCTTCAACAACTGGTGTTGGCAAAACTGGACAGCTACATGCAAGAGAATGAAACTAGATTATTGTTTAAGCCCCTACACAAAAGTAAACTCAAAATGGATCAAGGACCTGAATGTAATTCATGAAACCATAAAACTCTTAGAAGACAAGATAGGCAAAAATCTCCTGAATATAAACATGAGCAACTTCTTCCTGAATGCATCTACTCAAGGGAAACAAAAGCAAAAATGAACACATGGGACTACATCAAACTAAAAAGCTTCTGTACAGCAAAAGACACAATCAATAGAACAAAAATGAATCATACAGTATGGGAGAATATATTTGTAAATGACATATCTGACCAGGGATTAACATCTAAAGTATATAAAGAACTCACATGCCTCAACACCCAAAAAGCAAATAACCTGATTAAAAAATGAGTGGAGGATATGAAGAGAAAGTTCTCCAAAGAAGAAATTCATATGGCCAACAGACACATGAAAAGATGCTCCACACCACTAATCATTGGAGAAATGCAAATTAAAACTACAATGAGATATCACCTCACACCAGTAAGGATGGCCAGCATCAAAAAGACTAAGAACAACAAATGCTGGTGAGGATGCGGAGAAAGGGGAACCCTTCTACACTGCTGATGGGAATGTAAACTAGTTCAATCATTGTGGAAAGCTATATGGAGATTCCCATTTGCCCTGGGAATCCCACTCCTTGGAATTTACCCAAAGAATAAAACTTCTCCATTTCAAAAAGACATACTCACCCCTATCTTTATCGCAGCACTACTTACAACAGCCAAGATATGGAAGCAACCTAAGTGCCCATCAGTAGATGAATGGATAAAGAAGAAATGGTACATATACACAGTGGAATACTATTTGGCCATAAAAAAGTCCTACCATTTGCAACAACATGGATGGAGCTGGTGGACATTATGCTCTGTGAAATAAGCCAGGTGGAGGAAGACAAGTGTCAAATGATTTCCCTCCTCTGTGGAGTATAACAATGAAGCAAATCTGAAGGAACAAATCAGCAGCAGACTCACAGACTCCAAGAAGGGACTAGTGGTTAGCAAAGGGGAGGGGTGTGATAGGGCAGGTGGGGAGGGAGGGAGAAGGGGATTGAGTGGTATCATGTGTAGTACACATGGTGTGAGGGGCCACAGGGAAGACAGTGTAGCACAGAGAAGGCAAATAGTGAATCTGTGGCATCTTACCACACTGATGGACAGTGACTACAATGGTGTATAGGTGGACACTTGATAATATGGGTAAATGTAGTAAACACATTGTTTTTTCATGTGAAACCTTCATAAGAGTGTATATCAATAATACCTTAATAAAAAATATATACAATCACATGAGCAACATTTTGGTTACTAGATTCCCCCCATTATCAAGTCCCTCCATACTACTTTCCACAATGGTTGAACTAGTTTACATTCCCACCAGCAGTGTAGGAGGGTTCCCTTTTCTCCGCATCGTTGCCACCATTTGTTGTTACTAGTGTTTTCGATGCTGGCCATCCTTAGTGGTGCATTTCCCTGATAATTAGCAATGTGGAGCATCTTTTCATGTGCCTGTTGGCCATCTGAATTTCTTCTTTGGAGAAGTATCTGTTCATATCCTCTGCCCATTTTTTAATCGGGTTATTTTCTTTTTGGGTGTTGAAGTGGTGGGAAGATTTATTACTACAATTCAATTTCTTTAATAAGCATCATGCTATCCACGTTATCTATATCTTCTTTCATAAGTGTTGATATTTATTATCTTTTGAAAATTTATCCATTTCCCCTAAATCATTGAATTTAGTGGCATTAATGTTTTATATAATATTCCATTACTATTTTTTTATATATGTAGCCTCTGTATTGATATATTCCTTCATTGTTATATCAGTAACTGGTGTTTTCTCACGTATGTGTAATCTGTCTAGCTAGTGAGTTACCAAATTTATATGCTCAAAGAACCAGTTTATGATTTCTGATTTTCATTTATTTTCCATTATTTGCTATTATTTTTCTCTATCCTATTGATTTCCACTGTGGTCATTATCATTTCCTTACTGCTTACTTTAGATTTTATTTGTTCTTCTTTCTAGTTTCTTAAGATGGAAGCTAAGTTCATTGATTTGAGGACTTTTTTCCTTAATAATACAGATATTTAAGGCTATAAATTTATCTCTAATTGTGCTTTAGCAGTGTTAGGACATGTACATTTTGATATTTAGTATTTTCACTTCATTCAGTTCAAAGTACTGAATTTTAAGATTTTCTTTCATTTTTTTTTGGCCCATAGGTTATCATTTAGACATGTCTTTTATTTTCAATATTTGGGGATTTTTCAGATATCTTTTCATTATTGATTTCTAATATAATTCTATTGTGATGAGAGAACATAATTTTTATTACTTGAATTCTTTTCATATTTTTTCCCCAGAAAATATTCTATGTTGGCAAATGTTTTGTGTGCACATGAAATTTTACTGTACTATGATTGGGTACAGCAGTCTATAAATGCCAATTATGTTGGTTGAATATATTGTTCTAGTCTTATATATCTTATTGGTTTTCTGTATATCTTTTCTATCAATTAATGAGGATGTAATCTTGAAATCCCTGAGTTTAATAGTGGATTTGTCTACATCTTCTTGAAATTCTACTAGGTTTTTCTTCATGTATTTGGAATTTCTGTTGTTTAGGACATAAACATTTATGTCTTCTTGATTAATTATTCCCTTTGTCATATGAAATTGCCTTCTCTTTATCTATAGAAGGATTCTTTGCTTTGAAATCTATTTTGTTTGATATTAAGCCACTCTACTTTTTCTGATTAGTGTTAGAATATTGTCTCCCATCTTTTTATTTTAACCTATTTTTGTCTTTTAATGTAATGTTATATTGTAGGTAGTATGAGTGTAGCATTTAATGTAAATGTTTCTTTACTGTCTTCGCCTTGGCACTGTTTTTAGTGACAACTTGCTATCTTCCTTTTCTTTGTTCCTTTGTATGTAACGTGTCTTTTTGGGAGAAGCAGCCACTTTATCACTGATTTTAAGCAATTTGGTTATAATGGGCCATGTTACCATTTTTTTCATGTTTGTTTCACTTGGTGTTCAAACTTCTTAGATAGGTGGAGTTATTAGTTTCAGAAAACCTGGCATATTTCTAGCCATTCTTTCTTTGAAGATTATTTCTGCCTTTCCTTTCTCTCATTTGAGGACTCTGACTAACCATACATTGGGGCTCTTGATGTCCCACAGCTCTCTGATTCTCTCCTCATTTTTTCAGTCACTTTTCTTCATGTAGTTTACTTCATATAGTTTTTATTGTGCCTTTAAATTCACTAATTTCTTCTTCAGTGTCCATATGCTATTAATTCCATCCAGCATATTTGCCATTGCAGACATTGTAGTTTTAATCTGTAGAAATTCAATTTAGGTATTTAAAAATATCTTTTATGTTTCTGTATTATATTTTAAATATTTCTCCTGGTTTCTTGAATGTGTAGAACACAATTATAATGTCTGTTTTAGTATTTTTGTCTACCACTTTTAGTCTCTGTTCATCCTGTATTAGTTTCAACTGATTGACTCTTCTCCCCAATACTGATTGTTATTTTCCTGCCGCTTTTGCATACTTTTGTTTTTTATTGGATGCCACACATTGTGAACTTTGTATTTTCAAGTACTGGATATTTTTGCCTTTCTATAAATATTCTAGATATTATGCTGAGATGTGGTTATGTGAAAACTGTTTATTCTTTTGAATCTTCCTTATAAGGTTTGCTTGGCTGGAACAGAATAGTTTTTAAGATAGGGTTAATTTTCTCCACTTTCTAATTTTAATAAAGGGTTAATTTTAATAGAGGGTTAATTTTCTAAAATTTTAGTATAGGGTTAATTTCTTCCACTCCATTTTCTCTTTAATGTAGGGTTAATAGCGGTTAAAATGTAGTATAACCCTCTGAGTACACTACATGATGCCAGTGTACTATGAGGTTTTCCAATCTGACTGGTGGGACAGGCACGATTAATGGTAGCTTGTGATCTCTGAGTACTATTCCCCCTGTTCTTTCCGTGGTACTTTCCTCCATGCATGTGGTAATCAATATTCAGCTGAGTACACAAAGAGGGCCCTTTACTGATTTCTAATGTTCTCTGTTAACTTTTCTCCTCTCTGGTATTTTTCCCCATGAACTCTTGCCATCTTATGTTTCCTGGACTTCCTGCCTCACCTCCTCAGCTCAGGGAGACACAAGGCCCTGCCTGGGCTCCGCCTTCCTGCACTACAGTGTGGAAACACTCTCCAGGCAATACTCTGAGATAATCGTAAGATTCGCCACATCTGTCTCCCATCTTTCTGTTATCATTGACCTTTATTATGTGCAGTTCAATATATTGAAAACTGTAATTTCACATCTTTGGACCTGTTTCTCCTTTTTTTTTTTTCCCCTGGTGTTTGGGTAAATTATGTCCCTTTTATTCCATTTGGCAAGAAGTGGAAGACATAAAATAGATCCGGTTTTCAGTTCCAGGTCTATTCTTATCTTACTTTGAAAAGTCAGTAAGCACACTAGATGCTTTATTGGTCCAAATGGAGGTTAAACATCTACTCTACTTTCAAGTTTTTTTTTTAAAAAATCAGATGTGACATTAGTGTGAGTGGCTGAAACCAATTGCTAGATAAATAACACAATACCCTGTAATGATTTAATATATTTTATTATTTCTTCTTTTCTTTAGAAATTTCAATCACCTGGGATAAAACATTTGAAAACTTTGAAAAAATTGTACTATGCAACTGGTTTAACTTGAAATTAAAATTTAAAAACTATAGTTATATAGGGAAAATGAAAATTCCTATGGCCATGATCCTCACCTGAGCTTAAAATATGTGATGATGTAATTGGCTTACTGCTTGGCTAGTGCTTACACTCCCATTGGCAATGAGCCATTATTGTGGGTGTTACTATATAAAAAGCTCTACCCAGTGCTCTGCCCCAAGGCAGAAACTGAGACAGGCTTCCTGCATACAGATGGCCCCAGAAGCAGACGTGATTCCAGCACTGGACTTGCCACCATGAGAATAAAACTCGGTATAAAACCTTTTACTTTTGGTCAGTGGCATTTATTGCTTTTCTATACCACTGGATCTAAGTAGAAACAAGGGGAATCAAATAATTTTGGGGCTTAGAAGCAATGCCAATCATTTTGAGAGAATGGGCAACATCAGGATGGTCTTGGCTTTTTGTCAAAGGTCACTTTTGTCAGATAATTTAGTCTATTTTGTAGAAACACATGTCTTTTATGAAAGAGGGTTTCCATTCTAACTGGTGTGAGGTGATATCTCATTGAGGTTTTAATTTACCTTTCCTTGCTGTTTGGTGATGTGGAACATCTTTTCATGTGCCTATTGGACCTTTGTATTTCTTCTTTGGAGAAGTGTCTGTTCAGGCCCTCTACCCATTTTTTTATCAGGTTATTTGTTTTTTGGGTGTTGAGGTGTATGAGTTCTTCATATATTTTGGATGAAAACACCTTATCAGATGAGTCATTTATGAACATATTTTCCCATAATGTAGGGTGCCTTTTTGTTCTGCTGATGGTATCCTTTGCTGTATAGGAGCTTTTTAGTTTGATGTAGTCCCATTTGTTCATCTCTGATTCTGTTTCCCTTGCCTGAGGAGATGTGTCCAGGAAAAAATTGCTCATGCTTACATTCAAGAGATTTTTGCCTGTTTTCTTCTAAGAGTTTTAGGTATAAAACCTTTTACCCCTATTGCGTTGTTACTCGGTCTTACTAAATCCAGAGTGAACTTTCCAGGGGGCAATCCCCCTCAGGTGAGACAATTACTTTGTTTTTTTTTTATCTTCATTTTCCCAGAGAAAAATCAGAGTAGCCTACAGTGACAAGGATAGTAGCAAACTCTTTTTGCTGAGTCAAGAGTTACATTTCCTGTAATTGCTTTCCTTCTTGTGAGTATATTTAATTATTAATCATAAAAAAGCCGAAAAGTTTTCAAATTTTACAAAGAAATAGATCATGGTACTTCACTCTTGAGTCATCCTAATACTCCCTATTGAACTCTGAATTCAAATTTCATATGAATCATATAATGCAGCCCTGTTAATTGTCTTAAAATGTGAAGTCTGCACGACCTACAAGATCCTCCATGATCTTATTCTTCTTGACACTTGGACTTTCTGTTATTGTACCTACAAAGTTATCTCCATAGCAGAGCTTTCACACAAGTTATTTTTTCTGCTAGAATATTTTTTTCCATGATTATTATCCATGGAAATATAACTCCTAACTTAGTCAGCAAAAAGATCTTGCTACTACCCTTGCTGGCTGGCTTCTTCTTATCATTCAATTTTCAATTCAAATATTCTTCTTTCAGAAGTCTTTCTTGACTATGCTGGTTAATGTTGTGAATTTTCCCCACTGTGGTAGTCAGAATAAGATGACCCATAATTCCCCAAATCCTTGTATAATCCATTCTCTTTGAGTGTGGAGGAGACCTGTGAATATGTTGGCTTATCGCTGCCATGATTATGTTGTTATTTGGCATAAGGAAGTATGAAGATGTAAGTAAGAACCTTAATATGTCTACTATAAATTAATCCAAAGGGCAACTATCTGGGTGGCCCTGGCCTAAAAAGGCAAGCTCTTTGAAAGCAGACATATTCTTCTATTTATGAAGAAGAAGTAAACAACCATTTTGTGAAAGAGTCTTAGGAGGGAGTCACATCTCACAGACCTGATGACGGCCTCAAGATGCTCAGATTACCTCTGGCCAACAGCCAGCAAGAAAACAAGAACTTTAGTCTTAGAATTGCAAGGAACTTAATTCTGCCATTAACATGAATAAGCTTCAAAAGGACCCTGAGCTCCATGAGACTATAACTCCAGTTAACATCCTGATTTCAGCCTTGAGCAGATGGTGCGTCTAACTCATGCCTAGAGTCCTGATCTAGGAAAACTGTGAGTTGATAAATTGTGCTGCTTTAAGTTGTAAATTTTTGGCAATTTGTTATGCAGAAATAGAATACGAATACACCAAAAGCCACTTTCTATAACACTGCATTATTTTATTTCCTTCATATGGAGCATAAAATGCTTTGACATTATATATTATTTTGTTTATTTCAGTATCTACCCCTAGAACATACAATCTACTAGGAGAGCAATTTTAGTTGTCCTTCTGCCAGCTTGATTCTGGCTATTCTGGCTATATGAGAGGTAGATTGGAAAGAATCATAAATCTGTTTCTGTTTTACTTTTTAAAAAAGAGGAGCTAATATATACTGTATAATGTTGAGATTTTCTTAGTGGAACAAAATAATCTTTCTTTGGTATTCTTCAATTTACTAAATAATTAAATATGAGGGAAAGACTAAAAGTTCTTCAAACTGAGAGAAGCACCAAGCCAAAATTTCACGTAAATCAAGAGGCATGGAGCTCTGTTATTTTTCAAAGAATACAAATGTTTATAGAAGCCCTGCAACATTTCAGCGCAGACTTTTATTTTGCATAATGGATGTTTTTGTTTTGGATTTCACCATGTGTAGTTACTGTGACCACATGTGGCGATCAGGCCAGAGCATTCTTCCCTTGCGTGTTTCATGCCCACAGTGATACTCATATTCAGGGCTTCCAGCAAGCGGATTGGGCTATTTTGTGAATTCTTACTATTGTTATCCTGAAAAGGTAATCAGCAACTGCCTGTGTCTAAAAGGAGAGAGAGAGAAAAAAAAACCATGTTTTTTTGTCCTCCTTCAGGAAGAATTAAACTGTAGGGCACTCTTCCTTAGTTTTACTGACCTTGCAAGCAAAAAATATATTGTTCAATGTTTTTAAATCACCATACTTGCAGGCAATATATTCCCTTGGGTAAATATTGTACACCTAGAACTTTGGGGCCTGTTATATTCACGTTCAAATTTTTAGAACTAAACAAAAAAAGTGTTGCATTTATTATCACCTTGAATTCAAATATATTACAACATCCAAACTGTACTCTTCCTGAGTCTGTTTGTGGCTCTTAGCAAGTAAACTTGCATAATATGTAATGTCACCTTCAAATTCTAGGTCTTCAAAATGTGGTAAGATTATTAGATACACACGTTCTGCTTTCAGTTGGACAACCTGCTTGGTAAAAGCCCTAAGTCCCAAATTCTCCATCTAAGTCAATTTAAATACACCATCTGAATCCATGCCAATATTTTACACATGGCAAACAGCTTCGGACACATGTGTAAATGTATTAGTCAGTGTCTTTTTTGTATGAATTAAAGGATTCTAGAAGTCATCACATTCAGAATAAATATGATCCTCACTGGCACCTGAAGTTTTATCATTAGTTGAATAAACGTTTTTGTGTGCTCAAGATTTACTGCTTACAAAATGATGGAGGTAATATACCAAATCTCTCATGTATTTTCATTTTGTTCCCTGAAACTGAAATCTGGTTTAACCTGGTAGGTAGAAAAGCATATTGGGAAGGGAAGGGAACAGCCAGGTAGTCCTGGTTTAAATCTTGTATCTATCTCTTACTAGAACAATCCTGAAAACTTCTAGGTTGGAGTACCTCAAATGCTAAAACCAAATACAATAACACCTTACTAACCTCTCATAAATAGATAATGGATAGCAAAGACTAAAACAAAACATGATTATTAGTAGCTATTATTGTTATTATTTTGGGTGATGTGGGTAAAATTGTAATATTTCCAGAATATCCCCCCTGCATATCAATAATTATTCCTAAGGGGTGGAGAAAAGTATGGCTTTAGTGCATTTGCATATCCATATCAGTGGGTAATTACCTGGGCAACAGAGGATTTATCTGAACTTGAGATGTGAGGAGGAGGGCTGGTTTGTTTCTGCTGGACCAGGAAAGAGAGGAAGCCCTGGACTGCAGCTTGTAAGCAATAAATGGGTTTAAAATTTTATTTTTCCCTTCGACTGATTTCAGTTTTAGAGGTATTTTGGCCTGGGATTTCCTCTCCCTGGACTTGACAGTGAACTGCTAAGACATTTATTGAGTGTCTTCTATATTCATTTCACTGTATATGCAGATTGAATGGGTTTGTTGTATGTATCTTTCAAGACAAAATTAAGAATCAGATAAGAAAAACATAGGGAGAGACAAATTTCACTTCATTCTAAAGAAAAGAAAAAATATTATTAATCTTTTTAGAATTGCTGCTATTACTTTTTGACTACTTCCTACAGGCAAGACAGTGTACTGATTACTTCTGTGTATTGTGTCATTAAATCTTCACAACCCAGTATGTATTACCATTTCATGGAGAAACATACTGACCAAGTTCACAAAGCTCTGGAGCTATGATTTGATCTCAGCTATGTTGGATTACAAACAGGACAACTATGGGATGACCTTAGGATAGCTGACTTCAAAGTACCAGGTAACTCAACTACACTGTAAAACCTCCCTTAAGTTGCTAAAGATTTGTTAATGTACATAAAGTCTGATGAGATGTCATGGAGGACTTCATACCATGACATTTAGTCCACATGGACTTTTGAAGAGCTTTGGGGGATGTAATGTTAATTACATAGCAGTAAAATTTTGAAGTATTTTGTGATATTGTAATTTATAAGAAGAAGTATGTGTTTGGTCTTTATCCCCTTTTCTGGCTCAGAGCTCCTAAAACCCTTGGAACTTCCTAAGGAAGGAGAGCAATAAAGGTGTCTTTTGTTATGTTGATGAGGTGACCTTTGGAATGCCCCTAAGGATGGGGCTGGCTGCCAGGGGAGACAGACTCATGATTGGAGGGTTGGAATTTTCAGTCCCTCCCCCACCCCCATCTCCAGGGAGGAGAGAGGGGCTGGAGGTTGAATCAATCACCAATAGTCAATGATTTAATCAATTATGCCTATGTAATGAAGCCCTCCCTAAAATCCCCAAAGAATGGGGTTTTGAGGGCTTCCCAGTTGGCACTGGGTGTAGGGTGGCAAGCTCAGTGAGGGTACAGAAGCTCAGCACACCCTTCCCCATACCTTTCCTTATGCATCTCTTCCATCTGGCTGTTCCTGAGTTACATCATTTTATAATAAATGGTAGTTTAGTAAGTAAAATATTTCTCTGAGTTCTGGGAGTCACTCCAGCAAATTAATTGAATCAAGGAGGGGATTGTGGGAACCTCTTATTTATGGCTAGTTGGTCAAAAGTACAGGTAACAATCTGGGTTTACAAATGGCATCTGAAGTGAGGTGGGAGGGGCAATCTTGTAGGACTGAAACCTTAACCTGTGGGATCTGATGCTGTCTTCAGGTAGGTAGTGTCAGGATTGAGTTGAATTCTCAGACATCCTGCTGGTGTCTGAGAACTGTTTTGTTGGTCTAAGGAAACCTCCCCAACCACCACCACACTGGAATTGGGTCTCAGAACACCAAAAAAAGATTTGCAAAGGTAATTGAAGACAGTAAGAAAAGGGCATAGTTGTGGATCCAAAGATGACCACAAACAGCAAAAACAGTTATGAATACATGTTCAGTAACATTTAAAACATCCCATGAGAAGCTTCATTAAAGTAATATAGAAGGGAATGAATGACAGTATAGGAATTAGACTCATAATAAACCTCTAACAGAGTTGTTAAATTAAGGTGACCAACAGTACACAGAATGTAATTTGTAAAATGTCGTAGGGTATGAGATCTGGAGAGACAAGACTTGAAGCAGAAGACTCACTCGGCTCTCTAGCTGAGGCTACCAATGCTATGCCATATCTCTTGCTCATCTGTGTGACCTTAGGCAATCCATTTTACTATTATGAATAAGTTTCCTCCCCTGTAAAATAGAAATATTGTCCTAATTCACATAATTATTGGCAGGGGAAAAAAAGAAGACAAGGTAGCACATATGAAATTGCTTTATAAATAACCCAGTGATCTGCAAATTTATGGAGTGTTAAAGTTGTTACTGATGTGGTGGAGATGCTGCTGCAGCCGGTACTGATAATGATGAAGCAGGTCAGACCAACAGGACCCAATACCATGAAACTGATTTATCTGCAAATGTGTATTTACCTAGCTATCTCTCTTCATCCTCTTGGGGGCCAGGGAGGCCTGTGTGAATGTCAAGGACTGGGGCTGATCCTGTCCAGCAAGTGTTCAGCCAATCTTTAGTCAGAACATATCCACAAAGGGTAAGCTATCACCCTTGAAAGGCCTCTTTTCATTTCTTACTCCAAATTTGACCTGCATAGTTCTGGCTATGAAGTTCAACTTGAGTGAGATGGCTTGGGTCTTTTCTAGAGGGTTCCTGGAAGGTTTTGCACAGATGAACAGATTGGGCAGCTGCCTGAGGGGTATGGTTAAGCACATGAATATGAACCTGTGCCCTGCAGATGCCTTCTAGTCTCCTGAAATGGTTGTCTTGGGATTGTATTAGTGGAACTTGAGTTTTCAGGTCAAGTTGCTAATTCTAATAAAGACAGGTCTACGTGATTGCTCTTCTGGTTACAAACAGAGAGAGTTCATTGTTTTTGTTTTTGTTTTTCCTTTTCTAAAACAATTTTTGATAAGAGAAGAAAACTAAAACCTTTAGTGGAGATGAAAGAATTGGAACAAGGGAGTTAGCACTTTCAGAATGTAGGTGTAGGTTACGAAACAGGAACTCAGTGGAAAGAAAATAACTTGAATCAAACAGCAATCTCTATCAATTCAAGGACCCATTAAGGTTTAAGCCTCTGAACTTTAACACTGCTTTGAGCTAGATAACAATCCATCAGAATGAAAATATCCATACCTCTAAAATAAATAAATGTTATGCATACTTCATGGAATTTGGGAGATTAAATGAGATAGTCTATGAAAATTGCCCTCTATAAAATGTTTACCCCACCTTATCCAAAATTTATTTTCTTCTCAATTCTGCCAATGTCCCAAAAATTATCTTTGTTTGTCTTATATTCTTTTAACACATAATTAATTTTAATCAGGTTATTAATATTGTATTTGTCGTAAATATATTTTATATTTTCCAATGTTAAAATTATTTTTATTTTTACTGCTATCATTTAATTACTAAGCATTTATTGGTCCTGTTACTAGGTTTTGTTGCAGCTGTATGTGAGTTTACAATGTGAAAACAGGGCATAAAAAAGTAGATGTTTTGCCAAATGCGTTTAAATTTGATGATTAGATATTGATGACTGGACAATCCTCTGAAGGTTTACATTTGATATTAATGAAAAGCCAGTCTAACAGGTGTCATTCTTCCCATATGACAGTTCTTTACATGATCTGTGAGAGCTTATGAAGTCATGAGATTTCAGAATTTAAATCTGAAAGACACTTGAGGAAACATTTTGTGTAAGCCCTCAATTTATAGGTAAAGAAATCAAGGTCCTGTATTTATAAATACTGTCCAGTATCCAAGTTAAAAGGTAGAATATGTAGTGTGATGTGACTTATGTATAAATAATCAGAGATAATAATCTGGAAGACGATAGGCAACACATTAGTTGACCACAAGTCTGTCACCTCTAACATTCCTCCCTGCTCTTGCTCTTAGTATTTAAGATTTCTGCTCAGTTGCCCTTCCTTAGAGAAGTTGTCACTGGACCTCCAGTCTATGTCTAACACCCACCCCCTGACATGGTCTAATGGGATGGAATGCATGTAGAACTTCTTTAGTGTCAGGTTTTTGAAAAAAAAAAAAAATTTTTTTTGAAAAAAATATTGTGGAAAAAACACTTAACTTGAGGTCTACCCTCTTAGCAAATATTTAGGTGTATAATGTATTGTTTGCTATAAGTATAATGTTATGCCAGCAGATCTGTGGACCTTATTCATTTTGCTTGACTGAAGCCTTATCCTATTGGTTGTAATTCCACCTTAGCATGCATCATTCTCTCATTAAGGTCTGTATTCTCACAGGACCATCAGCTCCACTAAAGCAAGGGCATGGCCAGATGTCTCTTATCATTGAGTTCCCGGGGCTGAACACAAACACCAGCTCATTGTGCATGCTCAATAAACATTTATTGAATTAACAATCAATAATAAGCAAAATGCAATCAGAGGCCAATTAAAAAATATCTTAAAAATCCTCGAATTTCCAGAACAATTTTTCTGACCACTTTTGTCATCCTGGTGGTCTTTAGAATCATGTCAGTCTCCAGCTTATTCCTAATCATAGTATTACTGGAAGAATTCTGAGAAAAATATTTTGCCTGTATCACAAAGAAACTTTGTGTGTGTGTTTGTTTGTGTGTGTGAGTGTGTGTGTTTATGTGTGGGCTGAAAAAGAGGGAGGGAGGGAAGGAGGGAGGGAGAGAGGAAAGGAGAAGAGAGAGAAGCAAAGCCTTAAAAAGCAGAGATTAACTTGTTTCAAAGAAAGGAATGAATTCAATAAAAAAGAAAATGAGTATCATTTGTGGTGAAACCCTAATATTAAAGACATTAAAACTTAGAAGTATGGGGAATATGTGGATAACAGTATGGAGAATATGAGTCATTTTAGCCTCACACATGAACCTCACCATATAGGACAGAGAGTGTGATAACAGTTTTTCCAAATATAAAATAACACTAACAACTATATTACTTTTTGAAGTTTTTCAGTGATGTATGTCCGTTCTCTGATTCGAATCTCTATTCTTATGAAGCCCATTTCAAAACAATAAGGTGAGGTTAATGATAGTAACTCATGTAGTCTTCCTATACAAGTCAGATATTTTTGCTAAAGCATATACATGTATTTACTTACTTATCTTCACAAAAGTCTTTGGCTGTAGGTTTATTTCTCTGCATTATCCTAAAGTAGGATTGAGTCTTAGAGAGGTAGACTTAGCTTGCTGTCATAAAACTACTTGGTTGCTTATTCTACCTTGCCTCTCAGCCTTCCCACCCACTGGGAAATGCAGAATGGCAACCATTTAGTCTGTCTCCTTGGATCCAGAAATGTAAGCCACACTTTGCGGAAAGCAGAGCCACTGCACAAGCCCGGGTCCTTGGATACCCTAGTGCAGTGGAAATATTTACCCACATTTGACCATCCACCTAATTTGGGGCCAATATATCTATCTGAAGGAAAGAAAATTTGGATTTTATTTAAGCCACTGCCATTAGGGGTGAATTTAGTACAGGATGTTACCTCGTGCTCTAACAAAAACCACATGGCTTCTGCCCAGTATTTGGGACATGGCTAAAAAGTTCTTGAACCGGCTAGAACTGAACTCAAGTTTCAGATAAAAGAAAGTCCTCATAAGCAAGATCACAGCCTTGTTACAATAGCAAATCAGGGATTATCATTTCCTGGAAGGAAGAGACATATACTCTATTAAATGCACTATGTTTCTGAGTCTCAATGTTGCAGGCCAATGTATCTAATTTTGTCATCACACAAAGAACAAATCCATCTGTTGAGATAGATTAAAGATGGACCAAGATCAGGAGCCTGATGCATTAAAGTTATTTTTTGAGTTTACAATAAGAAATCATTGTCACACAATCAGATACTAAAGTTCATGTAACCAATTTATTTTCTTTATGTAGTCAAGATAAACAGGATGCCAAATTATAATCAGAAGCTACTGCAGTTTTACGAGAACTGGATATACTCAAAATCTATATAATCAGCCCCTTGAGTCCCTGTAGGCAGATGTATATGGGAAGCCAAGTCTTAATCAGAGGTTGCTTCGTGAACATGGAATCAGATGTGAAAAGTCTGATGATTCATACGTCACATGGGGCATCTCACAGTGTAATTCTCTTGGCAATGGCAGCAGGTACGCTATCATACAGGCTAGCTAATAGCTAAGATCACTTTCACAATGGTGAGCCATCTGCATTTCCAGATTTGGAGTGGCTTTATCATGAAGATCAGAAAAAACTTAAAATCAAAACAAAGGCTAAGGACTCCCAGCCTATTCTACACTATTTGTTTCCACTTCACGTTCTTCCCTCCTTTTTAAAAGATCCCTCTTCTGTTCGACTTACTGTATTTTTGGCTCTGTTACTACATTACCTTGAACTAACTAGCCACACTTCTCCAGTCAAATCAGCTGATTTACTGCTTAGTTATTAAGGGGAAATCTTGTTTCAATCATTTCTGCATTTTGAGGGCCCAAAATAAGAGCCCCAAGGTACTAACAATAAAATTTTTTCAGAAGTGAACTTTTAAAACAGAAATATTAAGGTCAAATACTGTAGAGTACCAGAATTTTATCATTCCTAATTGAATATGCTCTGAGATTTAATTTTGTTTCATTTTAGCTTTCTCATGACATTTGGCCATGAATTGTTTTATAATTTGGTAAATTCTATACCTTTATAGTTTACACTTCAGTTTGCAAGTGGCTTAAGAAGAGTAGCTATTTATAATTCATCACTGCAGTTACTCTGATACTTAGGACAATGTCTTACAAAGACAGGTTCAATTAGCACTTGAATAATTGCTTCAATTAAAAAGTTAATGAAAACAACTGAGATGAAAAGAATGCTAAATTTTTTGAGTCCACATCCTATAACTAGAGGAGCCTGGCTAACAGGATGACAATATTTCTCAGTCAATACACATTACCTAATATAAGATACTGTAAGTTCCTCAGGAGATAATAAAAGTTCATATTATTCTACATTATATCAGCTTTTACTAACATTACCATCATGATAATGACCTAAAATGAGCACATAAAATATATATTATTTCAATTATTTTCCCCAAATGTTTTGAGGTGCTACTATTATTACTCCCTTTTTCAGGTATAGAAACCGAGGTATAGCAAGAGGAAGTCAGTCATTCGCAGTCCCCTACACTGTTATTTCTAAAGTCAAGATTTGTAACCAACCAATTAGATGACATAGCCGATGCTCATAACCACTGTACTAAGCTGCCCTCTTTATCTGGGTTTTCTGAGGTGATCAGGTTTAATCTCTTTACTCTTAGATATGCAATAATGAGATAAAAACATGATGGTGTTTTTCATGGTCATGGTGTAAGTGAAGTGTTTGGAGTTTGTGTGATGGTGGGGAGTGGGAGGTGTCCTGGATGAGTCAGACTGTTCTTTTCATCTGTATATCACATTGTTCTACTCCTTCCCTGCCTGCTCGCTCTTACCCTTCTCTCCCTTCTTTCTTGTAACAATATCATCATCCCACCAGTCAGTCCTCCATCATGTGTTCTGCTTTCCACATGAGCTGGCTTTGCCTCACTTGCCTGCCTTGTCTCTTTATAATTCTGTTTCATCATCTTTGAATGTGTTTAGTTTCTTGCTAGGCACACACGCATTTCCCATTACAAGGCTTTTGCAGAGTCTCAGCTAAAGTTTTGTTTTTCCCAGGAACCTCTTTCTAACCTCTCCCCAACACATGATCTCTTAGCATTTGCTTTTTCACAACATTCATTTCTACCTAATATAATATAACGTAACATGATTAACTAATTATTTATTTACAGACAAAAGGGACACCACTCCCTGGCAGTACTCAAGTCCTCTGGAATTATAGAATCATAGATTTTTGCGCTCTTCAAATACAAATGGGTTGAATTTTCACTCCACATACTTGGAAGTCCAGAATATTCTAAATAGTTTAGGAATTAATAGGGAAACTAAATTTCTCTTGATCGTTTCTGTGTGAAAACCCCTACTCTAGCTGCATGCAGGTTACCAACATCTTGCTACCTGTACATTTGGACCCTCCTTTTTTTTTTAATACCTACCTCCTCACTTCTCACAGGATAGGACCCTACTTGTTTCCTTGAATAGAGTAAAAGCTGATGTATTTCCAACTTTCCTGAGAAGTTGAGGCAGTGGTAGTGATGATGGAGTTTTATTCACACTGCAGCGCAGCAAACTGCGATGCCCCTAGACTCACCTACGGGAAACACTCCGTGAGCATCTCGAAAGTCTCCATGATTGGGTCTTACCCAAATAATAAAATCAGAAGTTCTGGGCACAGAGCTCAAGAATCCATTTTTCTTTTTTAAAAAAATTTACCTGAACTATTCTAATAGGCAGCCAGGATGGCAAACCAATGAATAAATCCATTAAGGTACTCTGTGCATGTGGTTTTTTTATACTAAGAAAAATCAACAAGATATTTCTGTAAGTAAAAGCAGTCTCTTCACCAGGGAAGCCTTATTCCCTTTGCTTTCCAGCTTTAAAAAAAAGGCAATTTTTTCCATCTTTGTAGGTTGTTTTATTGTTTCATTTCTATTTCTTTTACTAGATTCTAAGCTCCATGAGGACAGGATTAAGATATTTGTCTTGTTCGTTATTGTTTCTCAGAAAAGAAAATAATCCCACAGTGTCTGAGGCATATTAGCCATCCAATAAACATTTGTTGAATGAATCAATGAATTCCATTTAAATTGATGTGGAAAGAGATTTTAAAAAGATGTAATATGTTTTTATATTAGTAGTTAATATTTTTATTAGATAAAATGCTTCTATTGGAATTTAGGAATATAAATTTACATTTTGAGTAACTTTAATTTCTCATAAAATTATCATACTAGATCTTTAAACTTAATTGCAGGCAAAGAATCTGAGAAGAAATGAACTGCCTTTAATCTTTGATTCTTTTGAACACTGACTCTCAGAGTGGCTGGAAAAAGAAAAAGAAGTTCAGACAGTGGGGGATATTCTCAAATACATTTTCCCAACAGGAAATAAGCAAACAGATCTGGGAACTTCAGCAGGAAACCTCTAGCAAAGATTTGCTGCCATATGATGAGAAAGACCACATTGGGCTAATCCTTATCTGATATTTATGTGGATATCCTTAACAGGGAAAAAGGAATGGATTCCAGATGTATCCAAAGGAACACATTTTACTTTCACTGATGTCAACCACCTTTAACTCCTTCCACTATTACAATAGATTGGGCATTGTAAGCCCATATCAGGCAACAACTCTCAATGTTCTTGGTATATGATGTCAGTATGATCTCTGTTTCATAGCTTAATAAAAACAAGAATAAAAAATAGTAACTGCCACGTAATGAACACCTGCTTGACATGTCTTTGCATACATTTTCTATTGCAAACATCACAGCAAATCAGGCAACAGTTATAACTATCTACATCTTACAGATGAAGAAATGAAGGACTAAAAAATATAAAGAAGTCGTTTGCATTCACAGAGTTAATACACAGCTCAATGCAGTCCCATACTGAGGGGTTTTTATTCAGCCGTGTTTCCTGCAAAACCTAAGGAAGAAATCCTCAAAGAATGGAGGTCAAAATTAAATGTGAACATGTTAATTTCAGTTGTTCTTTCCAATCCTCAGGCCTACCTAACGTCCAAGCAACAGGTCCATTCAGACCAGATTTTGGACAGCTGAACCATCCAATTAACCGACCAACTAACCCACAGATAAATGAAGTGTCAGTTTGAGCCTTAGGGTCAAAACATATGGTTGATTAACAACATACCATGGTTTCACTGGTCTTCACATTGCAGTGGACATACAATTATTAAATCAATTAGAACTGCAATGACTTTTTGCTTACTATATCTTATTTTGTCTACTTTAAGTTTCTTTAGAGATTTCATAGTTAAAAATATATATTTATTTTGTCCAGCTCAAAACATGTTTTCTAATCTGCTATGTAAGAAAGGTCTCAGTTGAAAGAGTCAGGGAGATGGCCAATTTAAGCCTTCTTCCAGATGTGTGGGTTTTGAGACAGCCAGTGCTATTTGCCAGCTGGAATGCAATTGGACTTGGGAAAGGATAATTTCCACCATGAAAGTTGAATCAGTCATTACTATAACCTTCAAAGACAAGATCCCTGATAGAGATCGAATCCCAAACCTCAAGAGAGAAAACAACAACAAAAAACTCCTAGAAGGAGGATGTAGTACACTGGAGGTTTGATTCCTCAAAGAAAGTGATTCTGAAGGATCCATCAGTGAGACACAGAAAATGCCTTATGCTGTGATGATTCTCTGATCATTGATGGGCAATTGCTATTTTCATACCACAGTATCCATAATATAAGTCTCTGCCTGGCTGCTAGTCTTTGCTTACTACTGCTTTCCCAATCAGAACTTCAGCTTAACTCTCAGGCTTGATCTGATCCTAGTCCTTAGGGATTTTCCTAACTCAAGATAGAAGGGATGTAACCAGTATCTTGGGAGTCAGCCTCAAGCTCTGAGTGTGTACTGAGCACTACCCTAATTCTGAGACATGGTCCACATTTGTACTTCATATTTGGTAACCATATCCCTGATTTGATCCTTGTACATGGCTTTTTATTTGGGGTCCCATACCTCTTAAACTGGGATCTGGATTTATTCTTTTCCAGCCAGTTGCCAGGAACTAAAGTTCTGGCCCTGGCTCCTTGCCTATATGCCTGAGGCATTTTTACTCAATTTCAGATTTTCCCCAATACCTACCAACTACCTCGATTCCTGACTATCCCTTGCTCTGAATTCCCATTCTCATAATAAACACTTCCTGAATAGCATTTTGTCATTAACTCTTTGCACTGGGGTTATGTTGGTGGATTGGACTTATTCCTGATACCTGTGGCTTTTCTCTTTCCTACACTCATCTCTCCAGAGCATTTGTTTGCTTAATTCCATTGCATCACTAAACTTTGGACAGACATATGACACACAGGATCCCATAAATCCTAACTGTTGAATATGCAGACAGATATCCCATTCAGTGTGTGGGATTGCATAAACCTACATGCCATATAGCACTGCTGGCACATTTTCTGGCAGGAACGATTCCTCTTCCTGGAAATAATCACAAACAGAAGCATTACATTTTGCAACACCCTGGGTAACCACTTCAATTATTCTGTGAGAGTGAGAAAGATATCAATTGTCAGTCCTGGAATCAACATTTGTTAGAACAAGAAAACTATGCTTGTGCTATCTTGATCACAACAATTTCTTCTTGTATATTTTGAAAAAATATATATGCATATATTGCTTTATATATTTAGGTATATGGTGCAAAAATTTCCCTATTCTGTTTAAGAGGATATCTGATCAATGGAGGTGCTTACTTCTCCAGAGGTCTCTAAAATTCATGTAGCTTCTCACTCATTTGGGATTTGTTAAAAGGCAAAATTCTACCCAATTTTATGGCCCCATATGAAGCCCTATATCTCTAGGTTGCATTTTGTCATGTTATTTTGACTCCTGGAAGCTATTTTGCATAGATCATTTATTTTTTAAATTATAAAAATTATAAATAAGTAAAAACATGTATATATACACAGATATATGTGTGTGTGGTCATATGACATTTTACAAAGTGCATTTGCGTGTACTCATTAAAAGTCTCAAAATACACCAAAAACTAATATCTCCATTTTATAGATACAGAAGCAGAAATCTTAAGTGACTTGGTTAAAACTCCCAGCAAATCTAAGAGCTGAATTTAAATCCTGTGGCTCCAAATCTTCCACTATTTCACCAAATCCCACTTGTCAAGCTCACTAACTTAGTCATCACGAGATGTCACTCTGAGGTTTTTCTACTTATTTCCTAGGCAGTGGGGAGCCCTCCAAGGTTTGTAAAGGGGAGCACTGAAGGAGATCCTGAAATCTCCCGGCCAACACCCTGAATTCGGTTTCTCTCAAAAGCCGAGCCTGAGAAAAAGATTTTAGTAATAAATAGTTTGTTTGGGATGCAGTGTCAAGCATCAAAGTGAAGGAATGCAAAGAGGAGATAGGGAAAGACAGAAAGCCATTAGTAGATGTTAAAATGAGACATCACCATTGTAACATCTAGGCTCAATTCAGTTTGGGGTTCACTGAGAGATGCAGAAGATACTATAGTACTGCTCTACCAAGTAGGAGCAATCTGGGGCATTCATCCCTGCATTCTACTCTTCATCCATTGAAGATAAATCCTAAGGTATTAATTCTGCAGAACTTCTGGCCTGACCTACACTAGGTGCACTCTCATGAAAGAAAGCCTTTAGGTACAGAGATGGAGGAAATATTAACTCGTAGGGGAGCCATTTATAGGGGATCTCTTAGGTGGGCTTAGCTTGATGGGACTAGGAAGAGGATCATTTTTTTTCCCCCAACAAAGTGTGAAACTGGCCTATTCTATCTGGGAGGCATCAGTGGAGACCCTCTTGAGGGGATGTGAATTTTAAGTCATTAGGGTTTTCTTCAGTCATCTTCTTCAATGAGGCTGCTCTCATAGTAAATCTGAAACATCCCCAAACTGTATCTCCTATGACAGAATCCCACCGCCTGCTAAGAGTTTTGGCTTTTAAAAGCTGGGGTATCCTAATTGCAGTCAACAGGCTTCTTCTGAATGCTCATGGGGTTTGGGAAAGCACAGTGTGTGGTTGTTATTTATCCTCCCTGGGATATACAGTATCAAGAAACAAGGCCTACCTTCCAAGGCGTCAGTCTCTTTTGTTGCTCCAGATTGCAAATGACATCTTCATGTGGGATGCATTAAGATCTTTTGTGTCCCAGTATCAGCCGGAGGCCTGCTCAGTGTACACCCTGGCAGCTCTCATTATGAAGAATAAGAGACAACATGTTTCCTCAAGATTTGTTATCTTTTCTCACTCATCCCCAGCCAATGTGTCTGCTGGGCATTTTCTGGGCCTTGCTTTGGTGCAATAATTTGGAAGGCGAGATAGCAGAACAGCATTTGTTATGGGATCCCGGCTGTAAGCCTGACATCTGCTGAGTATTCCATGACTTCCTTTGAACATAATTAAATACAATCACCAGCTTCCCCCTTGGCCTCCCAGCATAGACCCACTGGAAAGAGGAAGAACCTGAAATCAAACCTGTGTGGAGATGCTGAACAAGGAGACTAATTCAACCTCAGTTCATCTACCCATTTCTGCTGAAGTATGTCAATCATCCTTGTCTCGAAAACCTCTCTGCTTTTCTTCCTTTCTTCCTTCCATTCTTTTCTTCCCTCCCTCCTTTATTTAATGCTCTTTTTCTTCTTTTATTTTTATGGGAAAGGGGAGCTTACAGGGCTCAGAAATCCTTACAATGTTTAGCTCTCTCTATCTTTCTCTTTCTTCTTTTCCTTAAACAAATATTTATTCAGTACATTCCAGTACCCATATGAGACAGATATCTGCCCTTACACATTTAAAGTTATTTAAAACAAGTTCAGAAACACAGAAGCATGATTACTGGGGAAAGCATTGGCTCTGGAGTCAGATGTATCTGTATAGAAATGCTCCTCAACTCTTTCCTAATTACTTCAACTCTCTGGACCCAAGTCATGAATAAAATGGTGAATGTTAATTTTTTGATCTCGAAAAGTTGTGGTGATATATAAACTAGTTAATAAACCCTAGAACATAATACAACACATTACAGCATTCCTTCTTTTCTGCTTGTCTCTGACCTTTGAAAAGGGTTTTAGACACTCCCTGTGTTCTGAATAAATGCTGAGAGAACATATGACTGTCTGTGGCCACGACTATATATTCCCATACTCAGAGAAGCACATTTCAGTCAGAAGGGACTCTCACTCTATATAGACAAGGAAATAAACAACTTTAAGCAACATGCCTCAAGTTATACAACTAAATTGAGGACTGAAAGTTGGCTGAAACTCAGGTCTCATGACTTCTCTTCCAATACCCTTTCCACTTCTTTGCTCTAGAGAGTTAGCCTGAGAATACAGGCAACCAACCCAAAGTGGAAATGGAGACTATGCTGTGCTATTTCAATCTTTCTCACACCAGGATATATCTGCTACTAGATTCATTTCTTTTTAATATTTGTAACACAGTCATTACATTTTGGTGGCAGAGAACATTGATTGCTCACACAGCAGTCACCCCCTTCCTCTTTTTCTTTTTTTTCTGAAAAAGCCTTCCTTACACATACAGAAACTGAAAATGATAGCTACTTCCTTTCCCAGCCTCTCTTGAAGCTAGGACATGGGTATGAAATTAACACTGGCTGATGGTACAGGAGGGGATGTGTTCTGTTACAACTTACAAACTGTTCATTTCAAAAAAAAAATAAAAGACATCTATAATATGACTAGGTTGTTACATTTGTTTGCATGTCTTTGCATATACACACATGTACATGAGCACACACATACACATACACATATGTACCTAGTCACTTATAAGTAATATTCTGAAACCTTTTTCATAGAGTATTATTAATATCCCATACAATTTAAAATTATTCTACTGTATTATTTTGGCTACACCATATTCTAACCTATGACTAAGTGGGTGTTTATTTAAGCAACTCCTTATTGTTGATCATTTAGCTGCTTTCCAGCATTTTATATCATAAATAGCATTTTCATGACCATCCATGAAACCAGAGTTGTCCTTCTTTCCCACAGTATATTAGTTTTCTCAAAACACTGCATATATAATGGTATTACTTTACTGAAGAGCCTAGAAATAGCAAGTTGCTTTTGTATAAGTTTTATACTTTCTAGAGTGCTCTTACATTCAACATCTCTTTGACCTTCACAATGATCTTTTGAAGATGATTGGATTGATCTTATTAACTCTATTCGTTAGATGAATAAACTGAGGATTAAAATTTGACTGGTTTTCTTAAGAGCTAAGCTATTTTATTGTATATCATTAGAGGCTCCTTTTGACTCTAAAGTCTAGGATCTTCCATCTTTCTTTTCTTCCTAGAAAACTTTCCTTCCCCTTTTTTGACTAAAGAAGGCATTACCTCTATCCTTGAGTTGCTTGTAATTCACTGGGGTAAAAAGGGAAATAAATTGACATTTAAATTATTCAGTGAAAAAATGCAACCATGAGAGAAAAGGAATGGCTCTTAAATAAAAAGGAATACTATGAAAAGTTTCCTAGAAAGGAGAGATATTCCATATCAAGATCTTAATTCTCACAGAGGTGTTTAAAGTCCCCTCTAATCAATTATAACCTCATTTTAAATCCACCCCTCTGGAACTTCAATATGACATTGGTGTTGCTCCCTCTTTGGCCTCACCCTAAAGGTCACTCCTCCTTGGCTGTACCCATCCTCATCCCTTATAAATACAATCTGTAGTCTTATGGGCATTTATCCCACTTTACATAATCTTCCAAAACTTCCGTCTCATTAATCCTACTCATCACACATAACTCAGTTTAAGGTTTATGTCTTCCATGAAACCAAAACCAGAATCAGCTCCTATGGCTGTACCTGATAAATACAGAAACCTCATAGCATGTGGGAGAAGACTATAACCTTCACTCTGTACAACTTCCCATTCTCTGACAACAGCTAAAGAAATACTAGATTGCCTACTAGTAGTAGTCATTTTCCCTTGACTCAGGGCTACAGAAATACCTGGGTACAGTCATTGCTAAAAGAAAGTCAATGTAGTAGTCCAGGGATAGTGGGATGGTAAACTTCTGAGAGATGAGGTCTAGATGTCTTCCTTTTTCTTCCTTCCCACCTAATTCTGTATTTGTAGCTTTCTGATGCAGGTGAGTAGTAAATGATAATGGTCTTACAGATGAATTTTCTTAATCTCAGAAGTTTAGAAGAGCTTCACAACTAGAATAAAATATCAGAAAGCTGAAGAGATGCAACTCAGAGAGGAGACAGAACAAAGCTGGAGAAAAGAAGAATGCCCTTCCAGTATGATACAAAAAGAGGCTGCCTGGGATGGTGATGATTGGCAAAGATGTCCACTCAATGGACTTTGTCTTCAGAAGCCACTTCCCCTGGATTCTCAGAGACTTCTGATAATGCTTGGAAACACTGTTGTTTTGGGTAATGATATTTAGCTTTATGCCAATAGATTTCACTGTAATTAAAATCAACCAAAGCATTCAGGGGATTTGGGGAACTTTACATTCTTAGCATGAGATCAGTGCAATGGAGAATAGGTATTTTGGTTGACAGCTAAACCGTATTCCTAGAAATATCACTCAAGAACTCAGGATCTTTGGCACTGGAAACAAAAGTACTTAGATATATTGCTGTGGATGATTTTCATACATGGGATCTGAGTTGCCAAACCATTATGGAGGGCCAAAGACAGGCAAGTGAGAGAGGGCATTAAAGGTTACATGGACACATACAGATAAAAAAATCAGCTAAAGAACTATTTTGTATTCTGGAGGACCTGAACTGTCCACACAGAGAAATGCATTTAATTTTATAATAAATACTTGTATTAATTACCTATTATTGCATAAAAAATTACCATAAATTGAGAGGATTAAAAGTACACACGTTTATTGTCCCAGAGTTTCTGTGTTTCAGACATCTAGGCACAGTTTATCTGTGTTTTCTGCAAGGCTGTAATCAAAGTGTCAGCTGGGCTGCATTCTTATCTGGAAAGATGACCAGGGAAGAATCCATTTCTTCCCCCTATGTGAATAAGTTCACATAGGTTTTTGGCAGAATTTATTTGCTTGCTGGAGGGCTGATGGCCCCAGCTTCTTGCTGGCTGTCAGTTGGAGGCTGTTTTAGTTCCCAGAGGCTTCCCACAGTTTCTTGTGAATTTTTCCCAACAAGGTCCCTTAATTTGTCAAGCTGGCAAGGAGACTCTCTAGCTATAGCTGCCTAGCAAAGTGGAGCCCCATGTATTTTAACATAGTCATGGGACCGAAGTCAGATTCCTCTCCTTCGCTGTATTTTATTCATTATAAACAAATCACAGGTCCTTCCTGCACAGGGAGAGGAGTTCACACAAAGCTGTGAGCACCACACGCAGGGATCATGGTACCACCTTGGTCTGTCTTACCCTATAAAGAATTAAAAAGTCATAGTTGCATATGGATGCATTGGGCTTTAAATTCAGGTGTCACCTTTAACTCTATACCTTTCCTCTCTGGACTACTATCACGATTTTTGAATTGGTCTCTTAGCCCCTAGTTTTACTCCTAAAAATCATTTTCCAGAAAACAAGGTTTATTTAAAATCCAATTTTAACATGTCATACACCTGCTGGTTCCTTCTCCCCCTTGCATCCGCCTTCCATTACCCCCAGAATCTTTAGAAAGGAATGAGTGAATGGGTACAATATACCTCTTCAGTTTTGCTTCTCCCCTCTTCATCTTTGCTTATCACATGTCTATTTCCCTGTATACAGTATGTTATTTCTCTCCAAGCCTTTGCATGTGGTCACCACTTTCCTTCAAGTAATGTCCTCACATCCCCTGGCACTTCCATCATCTGGAAAATTCTAACTTTTAAGAAATTTCTGGCTACAACTCCTGTAAGACAGTTTATTCATTACTTCCTTGCAGAGTTTCTGAAATCCTTTAATACTCTTTGTATATCTCAACAACTTAGTACTAACCTCTGTATTATATTGATCATCTTGCTTTCCTGTCTCATCTACTTGGCTTTGCACTAACTCGGGGATGGATTATGTTTTGCTCACTTTAAAGTTCCTGTTGTAGCATTGTGTAATTATTTGAATGAATGGGTGAATTAACAAAGTAGTTTTGTTTGCAAATATATAATGTCAATTTTGGCATCAAGATTTTTTTTGAATGCACATTCTTCCTTAAATATCAGTGTGTTGTAATTGTAGTGACTGTTTACAATTTATTGGGTGTTTAAATGTTACCTTTTTAAGAAAAACTTTTAAAGGCTTATGAACATTAGGTTTTTGAGATGCAAGTTGCAAATATTCCCTTTATCATTTAATTGTGCAAATTGTGTATTTGTCTAGTTTTTAAATTATATTTTTATGGAGGTGAATATTTTCTTTTGAGTCTTACCATGATGTTATCTTCTCTGACACAGAAAATTTATCTACCAAAACAAAAGTGGGAAGTTCACTTGCTCTTTGGTTAACACTAATACCATAATCAGAATAGTTACATAAGATGTAGTTTATGTGAACATATATTGCACAGTGCCTTGCATACATCAGGTATTTAATAAATGTTAGTGTGTCCCACTCTTATTTACACTGTACTCACACATAATGCTGATAGTATAAATAATGCAAATATAAAAACAAACTCACCCACTCATATATTCCTCATTCAGAAATGGAACACATTCAGGCATTTTTTGAAATTATCATATTTTGGTTTTAAACACATATGGCTTAAAACAAAACTTATTTGTCACGCCTCACATTCAGTGGGCTGTTTGCTGGGTGGTCCCTCTGCTGGGACCATCATGTGACTGCAGTTACCTGACTGCTTACCTAGAGCTGGGTGACCCAAGAAAGCTTCCCTCACATGTCTAGTGATTGGTGCTAACTGTTGTGTGGCCTCATTCTCCACTTGATTTCATTGTTCCAAGAATCCAAGTACAGAATTTACAAGGCCCCTTGAGGCCCTTCTCAGAAGTTGTACAAAATCACTTCTCTGTATCCACTGATCAGAGCATATTGCAAGGACGACTCAAAGTCAAGGGTTGGGAAGATAGACTTATTCTTGGGAGGAACTGCAAAAAACTTGAGGCCAATTTTAATCCACCAAATTCTTACTATGAGATTTAAGCCCAAGTCCTAAAGAGGTTCCATTCAGTCATTTGAACAAGTATCAGAATATAAGAGGGCTTAAATATAGCCCTGAGTGAGCCAAGGGAACCCTTTAAAAAGAGAATATTCTCCTGTTCATTAATAATGAAATATTTTTGTGGTGCTCGCTGCTCCCCACATATATGGGGAACACTTAGAAATCACCTTAACTGTTACATCCCACCAACCTGGTTTCCTTTGAAACTCCTAGCTTTGCTTATGCATAGATATGTGTATTCTCATATAACAAAGAAATATATAAACATATGTATTATTTACATATAACTATGCTGTCACTCACAAACTGTATATAAATATATTTCATAGTGAAAAATATCTTAGTTTCAATCCAACTCCTTTATTATGATTACATGAGAGAGGAAAGTAATTTATGTAAATACAGCCTGAGGACCTTTCAAAAATCCCCTATAGCACATTTTTTTGGCTTCTCCCATCATTTGTTGATATGGTGTATGTGATAAAGACCACACAGGATTTCTACTTATATATTTATCTGAATTACAGAAAAAAAATAAAAGGAAAGGTTGGAAACTTTTTTCAAAATATCACCTCAAGTGATTTTTCACTATGAGGTATGTGAGCAAAAACACGAAGAGCCTTTTGGGTAAAAACAGCACAGAGCAGTATGGGAGGGCTTTAAGATTTATGATTCATTTTTTAGAAACTTCAGTGTGTGCCTTACTAACCCTTTATAGTTTCAGTTCACCCTGGTCCTATATCTATCCTTCAACTTCCTGCATCCCTAAGTGTGGCCTCAAAATACTTTGGTTTGCCTATACTTTCCCTCTTAAGAGGCAGGAAAGAAATCCTGTTAGGCCAGAGATAATCATAAGTTACAAGGAGATATAGAAAGATGTTAGCAGGAGACTAATAAAAAACTGAGATTATTCTTGATGTTGCAATCATAAGGATTAAAAAAGTATTGGTAAAGAGAGTTTTAGACAATAATAGAGTAAGCAAATCAGTGAATTTTGAACTGTAAATATCACTGACTACATATATCAATGTATCACAGAGTGTTGCATAGATTCCTCCAGGTTCTATTCTAGGGCTTCAGTTTGCAAACTATGGCCTGAGCTCTAAGTCCAGTTTATACTCTGTGCTTTTGTAAAGTTTTATTGGAACACATGCACTTAATAATGTATCCTCTACTGCTGCTTTTGCTCTACAGTGGCAAAATTGATTAGTGATGGCAGAGACAAAGTAGCCTGCACAACCTCAAAAATTTATTATCTACCTCTTTTCATAAATATTGCTGACCCCTGCTCTAGGGCCTTAGATGTCCCCTGGCTACGTCAGTGAGAACAAAAAGTAGAAAATGAAGGCAGGAGACATTTGTGCTTTTCTGGGAAGAATATTTTTATCAGATTATTGTCAAAAGGTTTAGGCTTAAATTTTGGTCAGCCATTTGCAAGCTGTGTAACTCTGGACAAGCTATTTAACCTTGGATTCTTCCATTTCCAACATTCCTGTTATCTTTATCTCTGACCTTAGGATGAGAGTTGATAAGCATTCTCAAACAACTTTGTGAACTGAAAAGATGTAGTGCCTATGTGAATTGCTTTGAATCAGTCATCATTTAATACTGTTGATCAAAGTATTTTTATTTCTTCAGCCTACCAGAAGCTTTCTGGACTTGGAGTTCTCTGTGTTCCTGGAGTAAGGTATGGCTGCAGAGCTTGCTGTGGCCAGTGAAGTGGGAATCAAGGTGATCTGTGTCACTATGTGGGAGGAGTCACTTGGTAGGATCTTAGAGCACATTAACTGAAAATGGAGAAATCCAAATTATGTGTTAACTTTAGTTAATAATGATGCATCGATATTGGTTTATTAGCTATGATAAATATATCATAGTCATGTATGATGTTAAAATAGGGAAAGCAAAGAATAGGGTTTCTGTGAACTCTGTCTTATCTCTGCAACTTTTTGTACATCAGAAACTATTTTAAAACAAAAAGGTTTTAAAAAGGAATATCTTGAGAAGAATTCCTAGGGACTCATAACCTTTTCTCTATTATCCGGGCTTTCAGGGTCATGTCAAGGATTAGAACAAACCTTTTCCTTTGCAGTTCACATGTGTCAGTTTTATTAATTCATCAATGCATTAATTCATTCAAGTGGATATTGCTGAATAACTGCCTTATAACAGACCAATACCAAACACCATGCCAGACACAGGAGATAATGCTGATGAATATAGCTCATAGAGTTTAATAAAAGTTTGTCTTTTCTCTGTTTGAAAAAAAGATCCTTGAGTCATTCTGAATCTATTTCCTTTTCTTCCACTATAATTACTATAAACTACTTAGAGTAAAATCCTGTTTTTTAAAGGGTATACAGATAAGCTCAGGCATCTCTGTAACAAGAATATTCCTTAGATTTTTTTTTCCTGCCCAAAGGAATGGCTATAAACCTCAATTGGTCATCTCAACTCAGAAGCAGAAAACAGAGATCATTGTGAGGAGATGAAGAGTTAATGCCAAAGGAGAGAGGGTAGGACAGTGCAGCAGGTGCCAATCAGTGTAATTCCCTGTGACAAGTAATAGGCAGCAGACAAGATGCTGAATGTACTGAAGACAGAGTTTTCTTAAATTTAGTAAATTTTAAACAGAAACCCCAGAATAGTTAAATACAGAAAAAGAGGACTGAACTTTGAATGATTGCAAACTAAAGGATTGAATATTCTCTGCAACCCTGATATATTCTCTAACGCACACAAACAACTCTGGCAATGTGAAAACAACAGAAGAGATTGGAAGTGGAAGGTTTCAATTCTTAGAACTGAGAAATTTGATATTGTTACTGCTATATATCATTTATACTTTGTTTTGTAAATACACACACACAAACCCCCCCCACACACTTAGATTAACCCTATAGTAGACTTTACAAAATTCTCAATCTATCTAAAGTAAAAAAAAAAAAACACCTCTCCATGAAATATTGAGTATATACGGGCTAGCGGGAACTCATCTGACAGTTTTTTTAAAGCTGTCATTTAGGTTTGCATGCAATCTCATAAGCACTGAGTTTGGAATTGCTATTTCCATTTACAAATGAGGAATCTAGCTTGTGTGAATAAATTAATTGTCAAATATAATATGGCAGATGAGCATTTGATCCAGATGTAAACCCATCTTCCAAACAGGTACAATGAAGATTCTGATTATCCACTGTAGGCAAAATTACTTATGACCCCCTTATTTCCCATAGAATACTGCTTTAGCCAGACTGTACTATGTGGTATACTGAACATAAAACACATGTAGTCTCACCACTGAAACAAATCCCCAGAGAAGAGTGGGGAGTTGCAACCTGGATGCTTTGGGTAGGACAGAGTGGGATGACTGATGGCTGGACCAAAAAAAGACTTCCCTGAGAGACAGCAACTTCAGCTGACTTAGCAGAATGGTGTCTGGGTCATCCAGTAGGACATACATACTCATTCTTGTTTTCCCAGTCTCCTGCTTCTGTTATCCTTTCTCTCCTGCAGCTTACTGATTTTGGTGGGCATTTTTATATTGAAATGTATCAAACATTAAAAAGCTTATAGACCACACTTGAATGCTTAAGTAATAATAATAAAACAAACACCTGTGTAGCCAACAGCCGACCAACAGTTTTGCAGCCATCAACCTGTCTATCCATCTTTTTCCTCCCTGTAAGAGGTGACCGTAGCCCTGAATTTGTCTCCATCACTTCGTTGCTTTTCTCTGTAGTTTTACTATCTACTCCCATATTTGCATTTAATAAACTATTTAGTTTTGGTCGTTTTTGACCCTTTATGTCAGTAGGGTAATCTTATATGCATATTTTAGCCATCATCATTGTATGTTTGAGATGCCTCCCTATAGTAATGAAGGAATCCTTGTTTCCTAAGGTTACTGTTTCATCTTATGAATACTTTCGTTTCTTTACTCATTCAGTGGGGCTGAGCATTTAGGTGTTTCCCAATATGATACTAATGCTGACACTGTTACTGTGAATATCCAGGCGCCTGCCACCAGTTCCAGTACATGTGCAAGGCTACCTAGGATATGCCACGAAGAGAGGAATTCCTGTGTTTTACAGCATGAACATGTTCAAATTTACTAGGCAATTCCATTTTTTTTGTCCCAAAGTAGTTGTACCAAGTTTTGTCCCCCCACCCCCAGCAGGGGAAAACGGTCCCCTTTGTTCCATAATCTCACCAACATTTTACATAATCTAGCTGCATAATTTACCAAACTGGTCTGTGTGAAATACTGGTTTCATGGCTTAATTTGTATTTCTCTGATAATACAATTCAGCAACATTCTATATGTGTATGATCAGCTGTGTTTCTACTTTTGAGAAATGCCTATTTTTGTCTTTTCTCTTTCTTTGCATTTCTTTTTTTAACATGTGGGAATTCTTTATATACCCTGGACATGAACTCTCTGTCAATTAAATGTGTTAAAAATATCTTCTCCCTGTATGGCTTATCTTTTTCACTCTTTCCATGATATCTTTTGACAATTAAGAGTTTGTGTTTTTAATTTTAATGTGGTTAAATTTAAGGCTTTTCCTTATGTTAATATTTTTTATGTCTATTATAATTTCCTTAAATATCATTCTAGGGGGATTCTTTCTAGTCTGCTGAGCTGTGCTCCTCGGTTGCGAGGTAATATTTATACCACCAAAGCTTTCTTAAACTAGGTCTTCATTTTTCTTTCAGCATAATCTTCTCCAAAATTTTTCTGGCCTTCTCTTTCCCACTTTCCTGTATGAACTTTCTTTGTGAGATATTATGATAACTAGCTGAAAGCTATTCTAAATACCCCCAAAAGCCTACATTAAGAATCATTGCTTATTGGCTTAAATATCAGCTTCTTTCCACCAATCTGACCTCACATCGGGGACACTTCCTGAAAGGTCAGAAACATCAGGGATCCCCTTGCTTGTCAGAGGATTGTAGTCTGAAGTCATGGCAATTAGTCTCTGTGAGTTCCTTCACTCATTTGTGGAGAATATTTCATTTGAAAAGAAAAGAGAACAAATGAAAGAAGGAAATGTTTTCTTTCTAATCCCACACAGAGATACATTCCTTTTGTAGCCAGATCCACATCAAAACGGAATCATTTGCTCTGATTTTTAAACATACTTGGAAATTGTTTACCTTAAAAATAATCCAATTAAATATATTTTCAGATTTCTATTCAGCCATGCAATGTGGTTCATGGCCCAGGCTTACTCCTAACCACAGAATCTCCCACCAAACAATGGATGCACACAAATATTTTCAATCCTTGTAAAAGACACAAATAACCTAAGTATTTTTTTTCTTGTTATGAAAAGCAGCATTCCGGAGAAATCTTTGGATTGCACTTCAGATGTGTATTCTAACCTTAGCTCTGATGCTAGAATCACTCTCTGTCCTTCAGTTTCCTAATCTATCAAATGAGGATATCGAACTAACAGCTTCAAAGTCTTTTTGTTATTGTTGTTGTTTTGTTTAAATATATATTTACTGTTTTAACACTGCTTCTAGAAGTAACGACCCCACATTTCCAAACGGTAAGTTTGTATATGTCTTTCTTACTGGTTAAGCAGATTTATTGCTGGAGCAGGGGTAGTAAAGCCCTTCAAACCCTTAGTTTGGGATAAGGTTGGAGACAGTTCACCAGGTTGACTAAATATAACCAGGCGTAGTATCTCACTCCAGACACTGACCTCGTTTCCCACCATGGAAGGAAACAAACTTAATTCTGTCCAGCTGGATTTTCCAGCCATATTTTCATTGTCAGTGAGCTCAGACAAAACTTACAGTATTGTTTTCAGTCTAAGTTGGCTTTGACTGTATGTTGGTACACCAAATTTCAGGTTCACTTCCAAGGAAGAAAGTATTTTGATTAAAACATGTTGGAATTTAGACTTTTCCAATACATCTTTTTCTTTTCTCTTACCTTCCCCCTACAAGTATGTAAAACAAAATCTCAAGCACAAAACAGGAAGACAATTCTAAAGTTCTTTTTTCTATATGGAAAGTATAGAGTGAATTAACATATGAATGCTTCCTATGGGACAAGAATGTCAAAAGGTATTCTTCTAATCTTTCATCTAAACATTTTTATTGAAGATTAATTTATGAGAAACGTGTAAGGCTAATCTGGTCCTAGCTATCATGAAATCTCTAAAGCAAGACAAGGATGATAAAATAGTTTTAGCAGACATTATCACTCTGTCAAGAGGTATATAAGAATGATCTCAGTTTCTATAACTTAATATTTGTTTCTAAATCCCCATTTAGATAGAAGGAAATGGTCTCAATTTTTTAGGGGTTTTGCATCTCTGTAATTATGGAACTGATCTTGGGTCATCATGGGGAACCATTGTGGAGATAGCTCTGCTCTCTGCAGCCCTAGAAGCACCATTGTCAGAGCTCCAAGGTTCCTTTGGGTCATGCATTTTTCTCTGTTACTTCTGTGCTGTGATTGGATCAAGGTAATCTTCTGTTAGATTTCCTGTTTGCCTGTTTGTCATCCTGAATAACCATTTTATTTCAGAGCCTGTATAACAAGAACGTCCACTGGGTCTTTCTCGTTTCCGGCACACGGCTGCTGGGAAGTGGTACTTCGACCCCCCTTCCTCTCACTGCTCTCCTCCACGTAGGGCCTGAGGGCTAGGTCTGGTGTCTAGAATATTGTTCTAGAAAAACGGGGTGAGTTTTCCTCACTTCCTGTTCCCAGTCAAGACACCTGGCTCTGGGAAGATAATCATATTTAAGCTGAGCTCTAAAGGAAGAGAAAGATCTAATCATTCACACATTGAGAGGAAAACATTTGCGTAGGTTCAGCCTGGCCTGGTTGTGTTTGGGGATCTATTCTAAATACATTACTTCAACTAGTTCTCCCCAGAACACCAGGAGATAATCACTTCTGATCTTATTGATAAAAATTAAAGTTCATATTGTTAATACCAAAAATCCTCAGCCAATACATACAAAAATAACAACTTTAATTATGATACCAAATAAAAGTAAAAAGAAAAATATATGGAATAGGTTATACCAGGGTACCTGACCTTGGAGGGGAGGAAGAGATTTCCTGAGAAATAAGTGTACAGGTGAGTTCTGAAGAATGAAGAGGCAGCTAACCCGGAAGAGAATTTTCAGGTTAGAAGGATTTTGTGTGTGAAAGTCCTTAGGTGATAAAAAGGTAAAATGTTTGATAAACCAAATGAAGGCTAGGTGATAACACCGAACACTAAAGGTGAGAATGCCCTGAAGTGAATCTAAGGAGAGAGTCAGGGAGCAGAGATGCTGCCTCGACTTGAGAAGCAGGATGAGGGTGTGAAACTTCAGACTGTTCTAGGATTACCTTAGTATGTGACTCTAACTCCACCACGAAACAAACAAAAAAAGGGAGTGGGTTGAGGCAGTAGAAGAAGGCCTATATGAGTTTCCTATTGCTGCTCTGACAAATTCCTACAAACTTAGTGGCTTCAAACAACACATTGATCCTACAGTTTTTGAGGTCAGAAGTCCAAAATTGTGTCTTACGGAATTAAGATCAAGGTGTCAGCAGGATGGCTCTCTTTTTGGAGGCTCTAGTGGAGAATCCACTCCTGTGTTTCCTGCCTCCACGGGCTGCCTGCACTCCCTGAGTCATGCAACCTCTCAGCAGTGACATCACTCTGACCTCTGACTCGGATACCATGTCATTTCCTTCTCTGGCTGAGCCTCCTGCCTCCCTTTTATGAAGGCCCTTCTGATTACATTAGGCCCAGAATAACCTCTCCATCTCAAGTCCTAACTTAACTAAGTCTGCAAAGTCCCTTTTACCATGTAAGGTAACATCCACAGGTCCAGGATTAGCCCACAGACACCTTTTGGAGACCATTAAAATGCCTTCCACAAAGCCTAAATAATAGCAAAGATTTTAGAAAGATTCGTAAGGGTGGATATGTTTCTTCATACTTTTAGAGAATCAAATGTGTTATATTGCCTTATGTTGCGTTGATATATGTTAAATGCTAAGAAAAGGAACAACAGAGCAATAAGCAGTGCAAAAATAAATGGGACAAGAATAGATAACAATGAGCTATTTTATATAATTACCAACTACAATATAAAGGAAATACCAAAAATAAAAATGGGTTAAATGATGATTGATTAATTGACTAGGGGGTACTTATTTTTTATGCCACAAGAACAACAACTATTCAGAGGGATGGGATAGCATCAGATGAGAAGTATCTACTCATTTATTAAAGAAAGAATCCAGATAGAAGAGTGACAACTGATTCAACAGGTGTGTTGATGTCTTCCCTTGGTCCTCGCAGATCGACTTTCTACCTTTTCCCACCCTGATCTCTGTCCCAGGAATCTGACCTCAGTGGACCACATCAAAGGGTGCCCTTGTACCCTGACTTCTGGTTGGGCTAATCCAATAGGGAGCCTCAGAAAGAAGTTTTTAGGGTTTGATTTATTCTCCGTAGCACCTTCCTTGTGGGGTTTCTACAGACTGACTCACCCAGACATCAAAGGCAACTCTTCCTAAAAGACTCTCTCCTATTGGTTTCTCCCCATTACTCTCTCCCTCCATCCCACTGTGTCTCTCCTTTTTTATGGCTCCCTCAACTCTGCCCACATCTTTGTTCATAGTCCCTTTATTAAACCCTCTTCAAATTTGTGATTTTGTAAAAATCCATCTGTTTCTTGCTGGGACTCTCACTGATGCGGCAGGGCAGAGAGAGAGCTATTTACAGCTGAGAATGTGTGTGAAAGAAGAGAGGCTGCATGGCAAAGAATGCAGGAGGGCTGGCAATACAGAGGCAACTGATCAAATGGGAAATGAAAGTTCAGCCTGAGTTATACAGGGGAGTCGGGTGAAAGGTCATATATGAGAACAGTCAAGCCTGCTCCTGCCCCGCTCCTACAGGATTCCAGCAGCCAGGGTACTACCTAGTCGGCAGGAGGCTTGCATGTAAGACAATATACGAAAGCAGAATGTAAAAATATATGTCTCACATATTTTAATATCCATAAGATTCATTTCACAGGTACCCATTCTAAGTTAAGTACTCTAGGATGTGCTTCAGTGAAATGAAGGAAGAAGAAATAAAAAAATAACAATAATGAGAGAAGATGTGGGATATATGTAAGAATGAGATGACACATGTATAAAAAATACCTTAGTCATAAATAGACAGCCTCTTGAATTCTCACATGGTGTGCACACCCATCTTGGAAAACATCTGGAGCAGAAGAATGCTAGGCTCCAAGAAATGAAAGATTCACTCCTTTAGCCTTATTTGGAAGCTTCGTATTTGTTCTTTTTTTCAAGTAAATAAAAATAGACAATTATATATTAAGTCATTGATTTGTCATGTTTGGGATAAATGATTTTCCCAGTGTGTTGTGAATAATTAAGTCTTTCATGGTTATCTTGTTGTGGTGTACAAGTTAAAGTTTATATTTAAACATATGAATACTTTTATGATTTGTTCTATCACATTTCTACACAGAAAATTTTACTCTATTCAATAAGGTCTAGTCAAATATTTACCGATAATCTTGTTTCCATTTTTAAATTGGATTTAACCTTTCAATTTTCTAGATATTATTTTGGTTCAGAATGGAAAGTTGATGATTTCCTTGAGTAGTTTTCAAAAATAATTTCCATTACTAAGTGTTCTATGACCCATCCCCTTTTCCACTGCTGTTATTTATAAGCTTACATATTAGAATTCAACACCTACTTAAAAAGTGCCTAAGTCATAAATGTACAGCTTCTTGAATTTTCATGTGGTGTACTCACCTAGAATAAGAAATACGCCATGGCCGACACCCCGGGAGCCCCTGTCATGTTCCTTCCCTGTCACTATCTCCCTGACATCCACAAATATAGCTGGTATACTGAAGTCTAACACTGTACATTAGTTTGGAACTTTATATAAATGAGATCATAAAATATCATAAATTATGTCTGGATCTGTTTATTAAACATTCTGACTATATTCTTTGATTTCCAAGCCTTTAGAGGATTTTTTAGTTACCTTCCTGTTATGGCTTTCTGGCTTAATTCTTCAAATATGAGAAAACACCTCCAAGAAAGGGAGCACTGTTCTTACTTGAATTCTTTCTTTCCCTTCTGACAGCCATGCAGTTGCTGAGACTGGCATGTAGTATTTGACTGGGCACCATGGCCTGTTTAGGTGTCAGGAGCACTTCACTCTTTTATATGTGATGGCCGCTATCTTTTCTGAATTTGGACAGTGGAATCCACAATCCTCTAAGTTGTACTCTGCAGACAAACTGTAGTGGGTGGGAGGAGAAAGCAATGACAGCTTCCTGTGAATCTGCACCTCAGTCAAGCCCAACCTGCCTCCCTCAAAGAGGAACACAGTCAGAGGGTACCTGCAAACCCGAGTTTGTGGATATCATGAAAGCAGAAAGTGGTTGAGGTGCCTACGTCTGCCTGCCAGAGCAGGAAGTGTGACTGCAAAGCCAGATTAACTTTGTCATTTCAAAATGTACCTTACATCGTATTTAATCAAATGTAATATTTGATTAAATAGTAAGATATTTAATCAAATGTGGTGCCATGTCTCCAGAATAGTTATGATTCTTCTCATGGAATTGTCTTAGGGCCCAAGCAATATTATTTTTAATAGACTCATAACCAAAATCAAAAATCATCCTTTAAAAGGGGGTGGAAATAGATTTAAAATGTCTCAGTATAAAGATAGGGGAATAGTCCAGGTAATATCATTTGGGATAAAAAATAAGGTGAGATTATAAACTAAAGTGAAGCGTTGTGTAGGTGTCAACTGTCTTAGCCCTTTCAGGCTGGTCTTTTCCTACTTTTCCCCATCTTAGTAAGTGGCACACTATTATTTGCAAGCCATAAACTTCAATTATTTTATTTATTTATATATCCGATTACTGGTATATTTTCAGTCTAGCACACTAACACATGTCCTCCATAAGGAATGAGATCTTGTTTTTTATGGTCCTTGCTGTTATATAATAGATATTTAATAACTGTTCACTGAGTAAACAAGAAAAGTAAGTAAGGTGTTTGTGTTTCATGAGTGCCCAGTAATTCTGTTTTCCATTTTCTTGCTGGCACTGTGATGGTCAAGGGCAGACTCCGTCTCCACAGCACTCCTGCGCAGTTAGCGAGCCCTCTGCCAGAAACTTCTCTCAACCCTTGGCTAAGGCTGTGTCCCTGCTTCTGCTCTTCCACATGGACAGAATGGCACCTCCATGAAAGTTTTAGGGAGCTTTCATCCAATATTGAGATGTGAAGAATGACCTGAAACCAAGAATTTCAGCTCTTAGACGTAGAGCAACTACTTGTTATCTGTCGCTATCTAACAAACCACCAAAGACCTCAGAGGCTCGCAGCGGCGACCTCATATTTATTCTCTCTCATGGCTCTAGGACACTTTGGGATGCCGGTGGTATTCCTCACTTGGTATTTCCCATGCAGTTACAGGGAGGTTGCAGGTCGAGCTAGAGTCAATATGGAGGCTTCCTTTCACACATGCCTGGTGCCTGAGCTGGGGTGGCAGGGTGGGCCTGGTGCAGCCTCTCTCTCTCCATGGCCTTTCCACAGTTCACATTCCCACCAGGGTAGCCTCAGGGCTCCAGGAAGAATGTTCCAAGGAAGTGAAAACTGCCAGTATTTAAGATGTTGTCCTGGAAACTGGCCTTGTACCATGTATACAATATTCTATTGGTCATAGCCTTAATAAGGTCAGTTAACCTTACTGCTGAGAAGGAGATGGCTTGCAGGTAACCTTGACATCAGACCTGGAACATCTCCCCAGCGGCAGCCCTCTAGTCCAAATTTTAATGCGTGCCTAAATTGTTTGGAGGTCTTGGTAAAATGTAGACTCTTACCTAGTAGGTCTGCATTAAGTACTGAGATTCTGCCTCTCTGAGAAGCTCCCAGGTGATGCTGATGGTGCCAGTGTGTGGAGCACCCTTTGAGCACCAAGACTCCACGACTCACTTCAGCGAACTGTTGCCACCGTAAGTAAACTTGAGACTGAAGTAATATTTTATGACCGCAAAAGTCTTGTGAAGTGAGACTACAAGTCTCATTATGGAAATTAAATAATTCACAGATAAAGTTCAAGAGTTCTAAAGCTGATAGAAACCTCACAAATTATTCAATAAATTAACTGAAATTAAGAAAGATGACCCAGCTAACCAGTAACACGTCACAGCTGTGCAATGTATTTATGTTCTAGACAGTCACTAATGATCCCAGATGGCTAAATGCCTTGAGAAGGGATTACCGAATTGTCTGAGATGAACAAAGGACTGATGACATCCATGACAGTTTTCTACAGAGCAGATCATAAATGTAGTAACAAAAACATAGAAGACTCATCACAGCGATATGTTAGAACACTACAGCATATTTCACACAGATCATAAAGAGCTCATTTCTTATGCTAAAGATTTCATTTAAGAAAAGAGATATCACATACCCACTTTCTTGTTTGGGCAAGCCACCCATAACTGCTCTCTATTAGAACAGGAAATTTAGCTGAGCTAACAAGTCTCCACCCAGCCATGAGTATCTGTTAGATTCTCAGACACACCCTTTGTGGTGGGTTGAGGATAACATAGCCTCAAGCCATCTCTCACTCTGCCCCTTAATTAGATGGGAAAATTGACTTGCGCATAAGACACAGTACAGGATCTTACATTAAGATGTGTGTGTGTGTGTGTGTGTGTGTGTGTGTGTGTGTGTGTGTGTGTATACCAACCTACCTATATACCTATTTATTTCTCTGTATCTTTCTATATCTTTATCTATACATATATAAAACCCCTTTTTAAAGAAGATGCTGGAATCTAGGTAACAATAATCAAGAAAGTTTAGGGAGACTTCAGGACTGGCTTAGGGGAAAGAGATTTTTTTAGGGAGTTTTATAAGAGAGTCAATTATCTGGTTGAGTCTGATTTTCCTACAGAGGGGCTGAGAAGTAACCCCCTAGCTACCCCTACCTATCCAGATGATCCTCAGCTTTGGTTACTTGAAAAGGATATGACCTTAGGACTATGATTTCAAAGGCAGGAAAGGGAACTTGCTTCCAGATACTTCTTCTCTTATTACTAAATGCTAACCTTTCATCTCACCTTAAGGAACAAATTGCAAATGCCAACCCCCCTATTGAGCTTTGACTTATTTTACTTCAAAGGTTCAGTTTAACTTAGTATTTCTAAATTTATTGAGGAGCACAATGTGCCCATTCTTGTACTAGCTACCATGGAGTAGAAGTTACTAAGATCCGCTCTTAGCTTAGGTTCTTTAGCAAAGCTCAGCACAAGGATAAAGCACTGACGCTACATTTGGGGGCAGGCTGCAAGCCCACCTGATGTGCATTAAAAATAGATATGAAGCAATACACGAGAAACAACTCAATGAGTTATCCTGCTGGCCACTTCTTTAAGTTTCTGAGAGAAACCACTGGATGCTGTGAGGATGTTTTGTAGCACACAGCACTTTCTCTGAAGGCGCTACATAGAAAACTGCATCTCAGAGTGGTTCACGGAAGGGAGGAGGAAGAGAAGGAGGAGGAGGAGGAATCCATCTGCCTGCCCCCTCCCATCTCCTGCTGCACATTAGCCAGGGTTTACCCCATGGAGGTCTGACTCCTTCGGAGCTCCAGTTCACATCACCTGACTCCTCAGGGACCACTCTGGAAGGCAGATCCCCTGTTCCTTTGCATGACATTTCATCCAACTCCAAAAAGAAGGGCATGTGGCATGAATAGATTTCAGCCTGAGCCTTCAAGTTAGACTGCATCTGGCTGATTCAGGAAGCGCGGCCAGGGTGCTGGCACAGCGGCAGTGGAAGCAGGGTGATCAGGGAAGCAGGTGACGTCCTGGAAAAATGAAGCAGTCAAGGATATCTGAGGGGGCAAAAGGCTTCAGTTTAACACAGTCCACTGCTTCCTGCACTACATCTTACACATTCTCAAACTTCTGGCTAATATACTACATTATGAGATGTCCATTTTATTTAGTTATGATTATTATTTTCCTGAGAGAATGAAGATATACCTTCATTCCTTCCTAAGAAAGATAATTACAAGTCCAATCAGATATACTGAACCTCCTTCAATATGTTAGCTAGATATCAGGTCCTGGATCCCTAAGGTGACAGACAAGACACTGAGAAAAGCTATGGCATCTGCTACTTATCTAAGCTAAGCCCTGCTACAGGGCTAAGTTGATCTAGGAATCGACATGTGGTTTAAGAGAGTCTAGGTCCCAGGGATGGATGGCTGTGCAGACACTCTAGTTGTGACAATGGCACTAAAGCTCTGTGAGCCTCAAATTATTCATTATTCATGTAAAATGGGGATACAGAACCTAACTGATCATGCGGTAGGGTTCACGTTGATCACCAATAAAGTATTTGAATACTTAAAGGTATGAAAGCCGTGCAAGAGACTAACGTGTTACTAAATCTGTTGTGCTGGACTGTCCTCTCACTGGCTCCCAAGCTGTCAAAGAAAAACCCCTGACTTGTCCTCTGAGGGCATTGTTTGGGATAAGTGGGATTAATGAGAGGTTATTGCTTATGTTCAGAAATATCCACACTGGGGAGGCCACATCACTTTAACTAGACGGGTGACTAAGTCTCCTGAAAGGAGAAGTCATTTGTGCTGTCAGTGTTTTACATGAAGGTGGAGTCCTCAAATATGAAACTGGCTCCAAGATACCAAGCTATTCATGGGCCATAGGCTGAAAAATAGGGAAACACTGAGCTGTTTAAATGTCTGGAAGGTGTTCCCTTGTTCTGGGAATTAGCTTCTGTCATGTGGAAGATGACCAGGACTAAAAGGTAGCAATAGATCCAGATAGAAGATGATATGCTGCAGATGAAAGTCCATGTATTTACGTTCATAGAACTCTTTTTGACTTTTCATCTCTATAGTTATCCTCTCTTCCAATGCTGCCCTTAGAAATAAAAAGTTCATTTGCAAATATGGGTCCCCAAAGACAGAAGGTAAGTAGTAGCAGGATAGACAAATTATAGAGACGCACCCAACTTCCCTGCTTCTCTTCAGTAAGGACAGGCTGATCTCTTGAAGCTGGAATAAAGTTTACTAAGGGAGTAAGCAGTTCTCAAAGTGGTATCTGGAAGATAGTGGGAACCAGGAGCCCACTGAAATTTCTTTCTTTTCCCTTCTGAATAGAAAGACATCCCTTATGGTAGCAACACCAGTCTTTTACAAGAATTCTTCTTAAAAAGGCAGTAAAGATATCTGTTTTGGGCCCTAGCCATTGACTAAAACATAATTACCTCACCAGATAAACCACTATAGATTTACCAGGAAGCCACATAAAGGATAACAGTCAAAGAGGAGTGAAAGATGAGTCTTATTGTTTCCTCTATGCATAGCAGAGTTGTAAAGATACCTACTGATGGAGGTCCAAAGGATGTGAAGCTCCGGACAGGGCAGTCTGATGTGCAATTGTGAAATCATGATTCCACTCCCCAGACCCATTACATTTTTGAAATCCTCAGAATATTTGTGTAACCTTGTGCAAAGCTCGTCACAGCTTGCCATTACTCCCATTTTTCAGACAAATGACCCAAGGCTTGGGGTGAGCAATGAACTCCAAAGTCATTACTTTTGCAGGTAGAACCAGAACAAGAGCCTAAGCCTTCTGATTCTGGATTCCATCACGTCCAATATACATGTAACAGTTATTTCTACAGGAGTAGCTGGGTAGAGGATAAAAAATGAGACCAAAATCTGGGCAGCAACTGAGTATAAACATTTCCCTAATATATTTATATTTTCCTTTAGAGACTTGCAAGGGGTACACACCCCAGGCAATCTTTCCCCATTAAGTAGAAACTATGTGACATATATAAAAGAAAATAACAGAGCATAAAAGACCTATAACCTATAAGAAATCCAAGCACTGACATCAGACATAGTAGAAAATTTTGCCTCGGGTCCATTAGAAATAACCATTTCACCACATGGCCCTCTGTTTCTGTCCCCATACATTCAGCAGGGAGGGAGGCAAGTTGGGAAAACGGGCTGCCTTCGGATTCCCTTTTCAATCTGGAATGATTATTGTGCAAGTCCGCACTGGATGAGCTGGGACGGATTTGGGTGGGGAGCTGAGAAGGGGAATGTGTCCTTGTTCTGCCACAGCAAGTTCAGCTCATGTCTGCGGTCTATTGAGGCCCCACTTAAAATCCAAGCTGTGCCGATGTGTTGACATATCGCGTGCCCACGGAGCTTTTCCTGACACCTAAATGAGAATCTTGGAAGCGCAGCAGAGGAGCAGGAATCTGTTCGTGGATTAGGTTTGAGCCAGTGCCTGACCACGACTGTGTTTCGCAGAAAAGACTGAGACATCATGCAGACGAAGCTTTAAAGACCCTCGGCCCTGGCTCAAAACCAAGCAGCAAGGGATGCAATTGTTTTGTGAGTAGTTAATAGATAATATCTTTCTGGTAGGGAAAAAAAAAAGCATTTGGCTGATCTAGCATCCACTGAATCTCAGAGGACAACGTGCTGCTAACCAGACAATTCCAAAGCAGACCCTCCTTCTGGCAAGGATGCAAGTCAGTGACATCTTGTTCCCCTCTTTCAGATCCCCGGCCTATCTGGAAAGTGAGTTCACAGAGTGTACCTATCTTGTTAACTAATTTGTATTTTTATTTCAATTTAGTTTTCAAAAAAATCATACTTTGGAAATCGAGCGTTGAATATGTGGAAGGTAATAACTGAAAACAAAACACAAAAAACACCAGCAACTAGGTTTTTAGATGAAAAATAAGAGGCCTACAGTTGTGAAAGAATATTCCCAAGGTCTAGGGCTCTGCATGAAGGCATTTTACTGGGGAGTTTTCTACAGATCACCAGGCCTGAGGAAGTAAAGGAAGGTGAACCAGACAAAGGAGAAATTGGGTTGCCGTGCTATGTCAGCAAAGGCCTCGGCCAGCGCCATGGGGAGTTCTGGGGCTGTGATGGCCCTTCATATTTGCCCCAAATCATTGCAAGAGGCAGGGCCTCTACCTCTGTCCATCAGTCATTGGCTCTGAGGATCTTGGGCAAAGACCAAAGGCAGCAGCAGATAAGGAGGATTTAGCTGTGAACTGTCAGCTGTCAACACTCCTAAGGAATGAATACTTCTGCCTGAAAAGCATGGAGGTCAGGGGTAGAAAGTGAGTGGCACGCCGGAGTCTCCACCACTTCAGTTTATGAGGAATCTGGCATTCTCTGCTTTTTAAGGTCATGTCTTCATCTCCTGGAAACTAGAAATTGTGTCCTAAATATTTCTTGACTTTCAGACACACACTACCACTATTTTGCAGAGGAAAAATTTGAGGCATAAAGTGATAATTAGAGTTGGTCAATGGCACAATGAATTTGGAAGTTTCAATGAAAAAATTTAGGTCTCAGGACTCAGGCTGATTGTCTTCAGAAAAAAAAAAAACTAAATTAAGCAAATACAAATAGTAGCTTAAAAGGGGCTACAGTCAGGTTGAGAGTCAATAACCTTGCTCCTTAAATCCTTTCTCAAAAATTCCTGCTTCTGGACCTCCTGGAGGTGCCTCAACTTGACGAGTTATTAGACTTCCTTCTGGCACATATTCACTTGCAAAGAGCCAAAAATTTCAACTGAGATTTAAAACAACTTTGGCTCCTTGCCCGGAGTACATACTGTGGGAAGAGCAGAAAGCGTCCTCCAAGAGCCCTTAAAACAGCCACTATGAGAAAGAGGACCTGAAGTACAAGGCCTGAAATCATTTTCAGAAGACCTGCTGCAGTCATAAAAGATCAGGCGAAGTCATAAAGTAAAGAAGCTTTTTTAAAGACAGCAGTGTCTCCCTTCTCTCATCCCTGTTGTCTGCCCTGCCCCCAATAATTACTATTATCCTCCCCCCTCCCTAAATCATAGCTTTACACAGAAAGTCACCTGTGATCGAGCCTATTTCTAGGAAAACTCTGACCCCCATCATGTGCATGGATCTGTTTAAGCTGCACAGATGGAGCCTGTTACTTAGCGGGGTTTCTCATTCACTGCCAAGCCTGAGAGCCCAGGAAGATTAGGGCAGAGAGCAGGCCTGGTTCTACCTGCCAGATCAGGTTCTGGGTATTGTCACCTTGGCAGTTACCTCCTTTTCTCTGAACTCTTGGGTGCATGGAGAGTTAAGCACACAGAAATCAGGTATGGTGATTTCTTGTGCGCTGGCATTATACATGGAGTTGACAGAGCAGTTCTAGTTTTCCATTAACGGCAAGTCAATTGCGCTTAAGTGTGATGTTTTCTGCCATACCCCTGCTCAGAGGCCACCTCCTGATCAAAGTATAATATCAGATCTTAGCCTAGACTTCCTGCCCCTCCACAAGCTAATTCCAAGCTGCTCTTTAAGTTCTATTACCCACTTCTGCTTGGAACTAGTTCTACATTGCCCCAAAATCATCCTATTGGTTCTTATATTAGAAGCATTCCCCGGGATTTCCAGTTCAGACCCCCTCCAAACACTCTGGCCACTTCCATGCTTTTATGATCCCCCAAACTCTGAAGTACAATTACAGAAACAAAAGTCTGTATTCTAATAAAACTAACCAATAGATTTCTAACCCTTGATTCTCAATTTATTGGTATGTTTCAGTGACGATTAACTCACACACTGGACTGGAGATGCCAATCAGTTTTCACATAGACCATACTCATATTTTACATTTTCATGTACACACACATCCTTTCATGTAAAAACACATCCCTACATTTTCACACTTTCAGGCTTTTTGGTGTTTTTTTCCCCATGCTGAGAAACAATTTTTCATCTATATTGATTGACAAGGTCCACTTAGATGCCATCTCTTCCTTGAGGCAGTTATCTAAGGGACCACACTTCCCACTGCACTGCCACACAGAACTTTACCATAAATCCATGATAATTTATGTTTGGTTTAAAACTGGGTATTCTATTATGCTACACTTGTCTATATTTCTATCTTTGTACAAAAAGCATAGTTTTTAATTACTATTTCATTATCTTTCCATTTTTGAATCAGTTAGTGCACGTCTTCCAACATTATCATTTAGATTTTCTTTGTTACTTTTAATCCTTTAGATTTCTCCCTATATTTTAGGGTTTAGCTTGCCAACTTCCACAAAAGTAGCTATATGTGATTTATAATTAGATTTTTACTGATTCTATAAATAGGTATGGGGAGAATTGACATCTTCAAAATATTAATCTCCAAATACATGAATCTGGTATATACTTTCATCTATTTAGGTCTTTAAAACAATTTTCTCTTCGTAATATTTAATAGTTTTGAGTATCGAATGACTTCTGTGGACTTTAGTGTGAAGCATGTGGTATTTTTGGTACTGACATAAATGAAATGTTTTCCAATGTTCAATTTCTATTTGTTACTAATAAACAGAAATAATTAAATTTTACATATCACCTCCTGTCCAACAATGTTATGTTCACATATGTTCATTTGGCTTTTAAGCTATAAAATCCCTTTGCATGTTTAATATGCACACTTATGTATGAATAATGAGTTATGTTTAATATGCATGTTTAATATGCACACTTATATATGAATAAAGACAGTTACATTTCTTTTTGATTCTTACATCTTTCCTTTATTTGTTTTGTGGTATTTGTAATGATGTAAAAATGTCGAATAGATTTTTAAACTGTTGAATAGATGTTTTATCTATTAAACACTATTGGGCATCCATATCTTTTACCATATTTCAGGGGGTATCTCACAAATAAATAAGACCTTGAGAGGGTTTTTTTATGCACCTATATTGTATCAGATGATTAAGGGAGTAACTTTCTATTTTATCAAGAATTCATCACTGGTGATTAATTTTACTAAAAGCTTTTTATGTATCTATTGTGATCTTCATATGGTTTTTATTTCTTATTCTGTTAATTTATGATTTATTTTAAAATATTAAACCAACATTCCATCCCAGGAGTAAACTTAATGTGTTCATAATTGAATATCATTTTTCTATATTTCTGGATTTAATTTTCTAATACGTTGTTTAGATTCTCTTGTATGAATGTTCATGAAAGATGTTGACCTATAATTTCTTTCTCTCTTATTGATGGTTTCTCTGGTTTTGTGTTAAAGTCATACTGGACCCATAAAACAAGTTTGCAAATGTTTCTTATTTCTCTGTTCTCTGGATGAGTATTTTTTAAATGGTGTTTTCTTTACATTACATATTTAGAACTCACCAGTGAAGATATTTGACCCTTCACATTATTTGTGGAAATGTTTTCAATTAAGAATTCAACAATTTTGATCATATTTTCTATTTTTTCCTATGGTTGAGTAAGTCGAGTTTTGAACTTGTCAATTACATCACAATGAAGTTTTCCCTATATATATATATATATATATATATATATATATATATATATATAAAATCAGTGACATATGTAGCAATGTGTTCTCTTTCATTTTAAATGAATAAACATACTTTTGGAGCAGTTAGAGGTTTACAACAAAATTGAGCACAAAGTACAGAGAGTTCCCATTTGCTTTGCCCCTGCACGTGCACCACCTCCTCTACCATCATGTCCTGCACCAGAACAGTCTGTGCGTCACAGTCCAGGAACCCACACTGACACACCGGGATACCCCAAACACATGAGTGACATTAGGGCTCATTCTAGGTGCTGTACATTCTATGGGTTATGACAAATAGATCATGACATGTAACCATCATTGTAGTGTTGTACTGAATACCCGGAAAATCTTCCATGCTCCATTTACTGGTAACTGTGGATTTTTCTTTACTGTCTCCATAGTTTTGATTTTTCCAGAGTGTCATATAGGTTGAATCATACAGTGTATAGCCTTTTCAGATCGTCCTCTTTTACTTAGTAATCTGAATTTAACTTTCCTCCATGTCTTCTCATACCTTGATAGTTCATTACTTTTTAGCACTAAACAATAGTCCATTACCTAGATGTACCACAATTTATTTATTCATTTACTGAAAGACTTCTTGGTTGCTACCAAATTTTGGTAATTATGAGTAGAGCTGCTATAAACGTCTGTGCACAGGTTTTTGTGTGGATATAGGTTTGCAGTTCCTGTGGGAATAAAAAGCAAGGAAGTTCTGGAATGTACGGAAAAGGTATGTTTTTTGTAAGAAACTGCCAAAATATTTGCCAAACTGGCTATACCATTTTGAAGTCCTATTAGCCATGTTGCTCCACAATCTCAACAGCATTTGGTGTCAGACTTCTGGATTTTAGGCATTCTGAGAGGTGTGCAGTGGCATTTCATTGTTATGTTAATTTGCATTTCCCTGATGACATATGCTGTGGAGCATCTTTTCATATGCACTTTGCTTTTGTATGTCTTTTTTGATGAGGTGTCTTTTAAGGTCTTTGGCCTATTTTTAATCAGGTGTGTTTTCTCATTGAGTTTTAGGAGTTCTTTGTGTATTTTCTGTACATCATCATCAGTATCCCCCTTGTATTTTTATTACTTTTTCAATGACATTTATAGAAAGCTAGCATATATCCCTAGACCCCTGTTCAGTGATGGGGTACGTATGCGGTCTTGAATAATATAGGCAGGCTCATTCCCTCGTTTAGGTTTTAAGTTAATAAATGTATTTTAGAACCTCTGAAAAACACCATGCAAGACACATAAGAGGTATTATGTAAAGGATACACATGGAGAAAACTTAAAATTAGAAAAATATCTCTGTTCGAGTACAGATTGAACTGAGCTCTGAAAGATTAGAAGGGCTGGCAGAAGGTGTTCATCCCAGAGGGAAAAGCATCACATTTTGCATTTTTCACTTACTTTACCTTCTTTACTTTGGTTTACTTTCAAAAGCAAAGCCTCTGAGATAAACCAGCAGAGATGCCATTATTCCCTTTGTGACAGATGGAGATAGAAAGAATTGAGTATCAGGGACAGTAAGTGGTGTAACCAAGTTTACATAGCGAGTCAGTCAGCAGAGGAGGGACTGAGACTTGTGCATGCTCTGCCCTATTGCCAGAACCTTCATGCAGATCCTACTGGTGCCAGGCAGGGAAAGCAGCTCTGGTGATGGTCCCCAAAAATAAAAACAAAGTACCCCAAGGTGTTGAAATATTGTTAACAAATCTGAAATTAATAGTAATGAGTACAGTAGTCCTGGCTTCTCCATGGGGGATATATTCCAAGACCCCCAGGGGATGCTTGAAACCATGAAAAATATGTATACTGCATTTTTTCCTATACATACATTCCTATGACAAAGTTTAATTTATAAATAAGCACAAAAAGCGATTAACAATAGCTAATACTAAAATAGAACAATTATAACAATATACTGTGAGAAAAGTTACATGAATATGGTCTCCTTCCCTTTCTCTCAAAATGTCCTATTGTTCTGCACTCATCCTTCTTCATGTACTGGTGTGAGATGATAAAACATCTATGTGATGAGATGAAGTGAGGTGGCTGATGGAGGCATTGTGACATAGCATTAGGCCACTATTAACCTTCTGATAGCAAATCAGCCAGAGGATCACCTGCTTCTGAACTGCAGTTGACCTTGGCCTACTGAAACTCCAAGTGAAATGGGGATAAGGGCAGACCACACAGTGAATAGAAAGATGGGAGTAATAGAGGGTGTGATGTGATTGCAGAAGACTGGGTCTTGGCTGAGCCTATGATTTGGGGTTTAGGACCTTAGGCAAGATGATGACATGGCTTAATCCTCAGTGTCCTCCTTTGTGGAATAGTACCACCACCACCACTACCAACACAAAGCCAAAACACCCATGGGTTGTTCTGAGGATAAAATGAAATAACACACACAGGGACGCTTCAAAGCTACCAAGAGAGTCATTCAATCCCTAGCTGATTTTATAATAATTATTATCTCTCTCAGCCTTGCCCAAATTTTCATACTTTTAAAAAGTTATTTCTTGTTTCTATAAACAGGTTCCTGCATAACATAAGGAATTTGGCTTTACGTATCACTTTGCCTGTCTTTGTTTATTCTCAGTGTTGAGTGATTACATGTGCCCATGGACCACAGACTGCTGGGGTGATGAACATGGTGCCTAGAGAATTATTATTGCAGGTGAAAACATCCTAAGTCATAAATAATGTGGTGCTGAAAGGTCAGCAGAGAAATTATGTAGTCTGCACCAAGTTATGGTTCAAAATCATTTTGCTTTAGAATTTAAGAATTATAGTATTAGTATTACCAAATAAGATATAATAGAAAAATGTAAGTTGAAGTGTTAGTTGTTTTCTTAGGGTAACCACTTAAGAATACAAATAAAAGTATATACTTTGTGTAGTTACAGAAAAATGTAATATGGAAAATTTTATTTATTGGTCTCCAAAAAGTTAAAAAGCCAGACATAATACTAGAAAAATGCTAACAAGCATGTCAAACAAAAATCATTACATAAAATGTCAGGAATAAATTTCAACCATATTAAAAATCATATTAAATGTGTATTTAATTGAATTGTTAGTTATTATTTATTATATATTATTAATTATTATTTGGAACATAAATTAAGTCCACTTAATTGGAATGGATTAAACTCATTTGGTAAAAATAAGATATTATCCTATTAGTTAAGGAGACAATATTCAAGTATGTGCTTTACACAAAAGACAGAACTAAATCAAAAAGTTTTAAAAAGAAACATAAAGGCTGAATGTAAAGGGATATACATGAGGCCACTTAGGCTACCATAAAAAATACGGTATTATTTCTCATAATTCTGGAAGCTGGAAGTTTGAGATGAGGGTGCCACGCTTGAGCAGCATGGCCAAGTCTTGGTGAGAAGAACCCTCTTTCTGGCTTGTAGACAGCCACCTTCTCCCTGTGTCCTCAAATGGGGGAGCAAGAGAGGGAGAGAGCTCTGTCATGGTTCTTCTAATTCATCATGAAGGCCTCACTCTCATACGGCATCTAAACTTAATTATCTCCCAAAGGCCCCACCTCCAAATACCATCACATTGGGAATGGTTAGAGCTTCAACATACGAATTTGGAGGGGACACAATTCAGTTCACAGCATAATGTAAAGAAGTTATGCTAAAGGTTATACCAATGAAAATATTAGCAAAAGCATTCAGATTCCATCTGAATCATAGTATTCTACATTTTGGAATATCCCACTGTTATTGAATGATATAGTACCAAATTAACAGAAATGTAAAAACCTTCATATTTTTGAGACAGAAACATAGGTCATAGAAAATTACGTATAATAAATGATTTAATTTAAAATTTTTAAATTTTAAATTTTAAATTTTAAATTAAAAAAAAAATTTAATTTAAAATACATGTATGTGCATTTATTATTATATGGGAACTTATAAAAATGGTAGGAAAGACACACACCAAACTATTGACAATATCTGCATGGGTGGGTCCTTGCAGGAAATGACCTTAAGTCCCATTAGCCCCATGTCATCATGAGGTGATACCAATTCAGTCACATGCTCTCCTAGAACATAAGTTGTAATATATTTTAATCATCACCAGTACTCTTCATATATGAGAGCTGGGAAAGGAGAACTTTGGAAACTACATATCATTCTCATTCACTGTTTTCTTGCTCCTTTCCTAGCTAGCATGAAGCCTAAATTGATCATTAGAGCTTCCTTCTCCCACGACTTGTTTCAGATCTCATTTACCCTCCTGCAGCACCTCAGCTAAGTCAAGGCTCTTTACCTGGGGGTGATCCTGAACTTTACTTCCAAAAGATCCAAATCTTAAGAGGTCCTATTTCTACTGCATTTAGACAGTTTTCATTAGACCATTATTATAATGGTCAGCACAGTGAATCACCTGTATGTCTTCTGAGTCCCCCTTTCCACCCCATCTATTAGCAACAAATTTCTTGGTACTCAAGATCAGTTCTCCAGTTCTACAGAGTTTCACTTCTCAGCCTGTTAGATCAGCAGGACGGAGTTCAAAATGCCAGAGGATAGTTTTCACCTCTACTTCATAGAATAGTGAGTTACCCTTGCTGCAGTATTCTCCTGGGAAACAAGAACCTTTCAAAGGGCAAGGATGGGAAGCAAGGACAGAAGTGTAATAATGAAAGTAACCACTTCTAATTTTATCCCTTTCATTTTTTAAATGTTATTTTTAATTTAATATTTTATATCCTTCTTTGGGCACATATGGTGAGCATTTTTGCATGTTTCTAGTGTGTTTTTAATACTGCTGAGAAAGCATAATTTTAGGATTTTCATACACTTGTGCAGAATTTGAAATGTTTACTCCAATCCCTTTCTCTGAAAAATGAGATCATTTCTAAATACGTAATATCATAACTGATGTTGCAGTGAATATTTTCATGCATATATATTTTTGTGAAATAAGTAATATTTAGAAGATAGAGAAGGTGGCAACTGATGGTAAGAGAAAAGAGCATTGTGAGCAACGGCACGAAGGCAAATGTGATGATATATTTGGGAAAACAATGAATCTCATGGGCCTGAAGTTTGAGTGTGGGATTGAGCAGCACAAAAAAGTTTACAGTGTGATGATGATAAAGTGGGCTTGGGAGGGTTTATTTGTCATAGCAGCAGTAAACAGATGGATTGAATTTCTGGACTCACCATTTACTAACAGTGTAAAAGTCAGTGCATTTATTTCCCCATATGTAAAAGGTGCAAAAAAGGTACTGACCTTATTGGGAATGAATGAGGTTAAGTGACGTAATGTAGGAAAACGTTGAGCAAGTATCTGGCACATATACAGCCATCAACAAATGTTTGCAATGATCTTCATTCTTGTCATTAACTTTGCTATATTGGTGCTCATTTAATATATGTCATGTCCAAAACTTACATTAGGCTATAAAGAAAACATGAGAATAGCATTGTTGAAATAATATTGTTTTTGACATGATAGATTCAATATCAAATTATTAACTCTGTGATGATTGACATATTCCATATCTCTGAAGTTTAATTTCTTCAACTTAAGGATATAAACATCAACTAACATATGATTTCTCTAAAAATAAAATCATTATTATTAAAAATATTGTCACTATTGTGGCATTATGCATTTGTGTGTATATATGTGGTTAGAATTTAGGTCTTCTTTCAATAATCTAATCCAGTGTTATCCAGAAATCACAGTAGGCTGTCCATTAAATACACATTTTTATTTTACAAATAGAGGCTCAGAGGAGCAAAAGCACCAACACCAACCTTTCTGATTTCCCCTTGGTCAACTCAAAGGCAGTTGTAACAAAGGGGAAAAAAAATGGGCATTCTCCTGAACGGTTTTACTAATCATTATAGACAGATGAAGTATTAGGAATACTTTCAGGGGAAGGAGCAATGGTCAATGGGTAATGGTGGCTTTCTACACTGGTCCCAGTGCCATCTTTTCTGAGATTTAGACCTTTGTTTGCTCTTTGGTTTGAAGGTGGAGGTGGGTGATATTTTGGCCTCCTTCATTCAATCTCTCCTTGCACAGAAATGGGAATAACTTGCAGACCATCTTAACTCCCTGGAGTGCTGGAGTCAGTCAGTCTCTAGATAGGATATCATTTCCCCCTCTCCCAGTTTCCTTTGTTATCCCCTGAAGAGGCAAAGCATATGCCTCATGAGATTCAACAGTTCATTCCCACTCTGTGACCTTTCCCAGGGCCACCACAAAAAAAAGTGGTTTCTTGGCATTGTCAAGAAATCAGTCTCAGCTTAGCACTGTGAAATATGAAAATATTTCCTCTTTGTATGTATAAGGCAAGTCTCACTGCTGTGGGTAAAGATGAGATCCCCAACTCATGAAGGGCAGTGTCTCCCTCCTTTTCATTACAACCTCTACAGAGGGACTGGAGACAATGTCCCATATAAAAAGTGCATGTTTTATAGCTATTTGCATATTCACTCATAATTGTAATAATTATAATAAGGGAAAGGAGTTGCATAACACTTTCTACATAGCAGCCTCAATCAGTGCTTCCTAAGCTATCTTTGCTAAAGGATTATTTTTTTACCAAATAAAGTAAAATAAAATGAAATTATATAAAAATGAAATAGACATGCAAAATGCATATGTATTTTAATTATTAGATTTAACAGACATGAAAGTACTGTCAAACATTAAAAATTTCTGAATGCTTAACTTAAATATCTGTACTTATCATGGAACAGTATATTTGAGAACCAGCACTATCTGTGAGCTGTGTATTGGCAGTGTTGCTCTAAACAGAGTGTGTATATTTATGCGTAAAGTCCTCAAGCTACCTTATTAGGTAGGTGCTTTTATTTTCTCCACTTTACAAACAAGGATAATGAGGCATGAGGCATCAAGTGACTTTTTCAAGGTCATGCATCTTATAAATGTGAGGGAGAAGATGAACCCAAGGTCCAGAGTTTGTGCTCTTAGTCACTATACTATATTGGAAGAAATGAAGGTTTCCAATATGTTTCTAATACCCGCCAAAGACAGAGGTATAGCACTTCTTTATACTTGTGTCACCCCTTGTACTTTCCAAAGTACTTTCACATGTACTTTGTTTTGTTACTGACAGCAACCCTGTGAGTAAAGAAGATTAGAATTATTTTCCCCCATTTTCACATGGGTCCCTGAGGTGTTAACTGACTTGTCTAAGGTAAAGATATGACTTGAGCTCAATGCTTGGACTGCTCATCATTTTCTTTTATAAGAATCACAAAGTAAGGAAAGTGTGATTTAGATAAGAGAGACTAAAGTATTGGAAACCTTTCCTACGAGAAGAAGCAAAAACTGTATGGTGGAAAAAAACAAAACATAAGATGCATAGCTGTACTGATAAGAAAAAAAATGCTAGAAACCATATATAAAGATGTTACTTAAAAGTAGACAAATAGGTATGTGACTTTCTGAGTTTACAGTTAATTTACTCAGAGGCCTATGTTTCAACATGTACAAGGGAACAGGAAATGTGGAAATGATTGCAATAAACAGTCATGGGGTCTTCAAAGAGCTATGCTCTCAGTAATGTGAAGTAAAAAAAAAATCTAGTGGATTACAAGAACACTTGTCTTTTGCTACTGTGATCTGGGTGGGTAAGAAATCAAATTTTGGGTCTCTTTTGAGGGTTGGTTGGCATTCAAATTCATGCTATCTGCAAATTTTGAGGAATGAATATAAAATGTCACTCTAGACAGGCAATATTTTTGTTATGTATAGAGGGAGCATACAATACCTGTTCTAGATGTATATTACCAAGACTCTTGCCAAAAGAAATTCTGACTCACTCAAAACAAACAAAATATTCACTAAAGGAGAGTTATCTTATAAGTTTCTATGTTTGAAGGAATAAAAGGAGAAATTTAAACAATGAAAATTCAATATCTTAAAAAGAACAAACACATCTAAAATTGAAAAATGAACACAAAACTAAAATACATTTGTTCAGTAGCACTAAAACCTCAGTGGTGGTAATAAATTGCAGATTAGATAGAGCTGAGGAAGGAATTAGCACATGGGAAGATGGGATCTGAGGACATTATGCTGAAAGCAGCCTAGAGAAATAAAGGGAGCCTAAGAGTCATGAAAATAAAGATAACAACACCTAGCAAACTCATAAAATGAGTTTCAGAAGGAGAAAAGATAGTAATTGGAGAAATCATACTAGTCAAAAATGAACTATTGAATTACTGAAACTTTTCAATAAACGATGAGAGATATGACTCTTCAGTTTTAAAATGCATCAGAAGTCTTGAGCTGGACTAATAAAATATATATTCTTACTATGAACAAGCAAAGTGACACAGATGAGAAATAAACTTTAAAATAGCCACAGGGACAGATTGTTTTCGTGTGAATTTGACTATGCAATGATAGCCAACATCTCAACAGAAGCCATTCAGAGATGATTCAGGTAATGTATTTCCTATTCTGATTATAAAAAGCCTTACAGTTAATAATAACAGCCTGGTCGGTACCCTGGACAAGTGGGGAACCACTGAAGTGCATTGAAAGAAAGTGATATAACGATATTTGATTTTAATGAGATCACTTTGGACTACTGCAATGCATTAGAAAGCTTTTTGTATTAGACGTAGATTCAGAAATAATCTGCAATTCACAAGCCAAATAAGCTGACTGAGTTTCTAAGGTTTTCTATCTCCTACTTATTTATAAAATGGAATGTAATTTTTAAAAGATCTAGTCTTCCAACATCATGGTGTTATAACACTTAAATATGATATTTATATGGAATCACTGTTAACTCAGAAAAGACAGAAGCATTATTATGCATATTTTATTTATGGGAAAGATAAGCAGTATGAAAATAATAAAAGGAAATGGGCATGATCAACTCAATAGACTTCTTTGCAAGTTTAAAATAAAACTTGGAAACAGGAATGCACATGGGGGGACCCAGGCCTGTACTGTCTTCTGGAGAATTTTGTGTTCACAACTCATAAATTATTGATCTTTTCGTGAGGGGTTATAGAATTTTCTAGGAAATCTTAAGGTATTCTTCCTCCCAAATTTATAAAAACAATATTCTTAAGACAAAGAAATGCCACTTCTAGGTCCCTAATAGTGGGGGGAAAGAACTATTTTTAAGAGTTCTAAATTTTTTGCTAAAGTATTTTCCAAGAGTAAATACCAAGACCTTCTATATACAGATGGGCCACTGCAACTTTATGGACAAGATACTATCTTGGCTAAGACACTGACTCAGATAAAATAAAATAAAATTAACAATATTAAAACAAAATATGAGGAACAGGATGCAGGATGATGTATTTGTGTGGAAGCATGAGGGAAGTTTCATAGATAATTAAGGCATGGGAATAACACTGAGACTTTTTTTCTAACAAGACCTTCAATTTGTATATATTACTTTTGCATTCATGTCAATTAACTTTTGCAAAAACAATATTAATTAGAGTGACTGTATCCACTGGAGGTGAAGATACTAGAAATCACAGGGTTTGGAGAGATCCCTGAAACTAACAAGTGGAAGAATTGATATTTAGTAGTTTTCTTTTGGTTTGACATCTCAGACTTTTTACTCAGTATTGTAGAAGTGTCTACCTAATCTTCCTGTTTTACTGATACTTTTATGATCTGGGTCATAAATTGTAAAGACAATGGAGAGCATTACAGGGAAGTTAGAAAAGCATTAGTTAAATTTCAGTTTTGATCAGACAACAGTTTAAGGGAAAAGAATCCAAATAACAAACATACCCTTTAAGAGGAATAGAAGATCCACATTACAGCACATATTTTGCCAAAAACTAATCATGTAACCATAGGCCAATTTTTAATTTGTCCATCAAATAAAACTTGAGAGCTCATGATATGGCAATTACAGAGATGTCACAGGAGAATATCTCCTGTATTACAGGGACACAGACTTAGTTACTTTCATAGATTTAATAGTCTATTACAGTGGTTTCTTTAGCCTTTATGAATAACACATTCAAGAATCTATTGAAAGCTTTGGATTCTGTACACAGAAAACTACAAAGGTGACATAGGCTTGTATATACAACTCTACTGACAATTTCAAGGGTTTATGGATTGCACCCCCTTTCCAAAGTGAAGGACACCCACAGACTCTAGGGAACTATAAACCTCATCCAGGTAAATCACTCCAGTTTGAAGTATTGGAAAAAAGAAATTCAAAAGCAAATTGGTAATATTAAAGGTATGTGTTAGTCCCAGGGATGGTCTACACAAGCTCTGCTCACAAGAGGCCAAGGATGGCTTCTCAAAGGACATGCTTGGGCTGGATCCTCAGGTATGAGCTCAGGAGTCAAGAGGTCTCTGGGATTCCTGTAAAATACAGGACTAGATCTCTGGTTCCTTTCCAGCCATGATATATTATAATTTTATGGAATTCAAAAGGCACTCATAATCTAACTCTCCACACTGGCACCTCTCAATCTCAGCCTTTACCATCACCCTTATGCTGTGTGACCTTTCCCCCAAATAGGCATAATCAGAACTGTTTTAGAAGGAAGAGGAGATGTGGTGTAAGGAAGTCTTTGCAAGAAAGAGTCTATGACTAGAGATGTCTCATATTTGAATAGAGAAACCTAAAAAGCCTTTTTCTCTACCAACTTCTGCCTTGAAGATGTCTACAAATATTTTGCCAATATGTAAAGGAAGGCTTCAGTTTCTGTGCTGCTGAAATTGTGGAGAGGGTCACCAAAGAATGACCACACAGGTCGGGAACACATGAAAACATTTCTCAGAAAACAGCCTTTCTCCCTTTTCAGTTGAGACAATGTTTGGTTTCTGTTTAGGATTCATAGAAACTTCCAGTGAACAGGCTGTGTTGGGTCATGTGACCTTCCCTCAGGGAGGCGCCACATGTTCATTCAATTCTTTTTCAATTTCACATGGCAAGTCCGACGAGAGTTTTCACCACACTCTCTGGACGATTGTCTGTGCTCCAAGTCAGTATTGCATGAGTGTTACTGTGACATTGGAAGGGAAAGGAAAGAGAACCTCCAACAAAAACATTTGTTGAGAGGGGCAATTCAAAGAACTTAACTCTATATATAGTTATTAAAATTGAATAAGCATAAGGACAACCATACTTCTCTATGCTGAAACAAGTAGTGTTTCATAATTCTGATTAAGCAAAGATGAAAAGGTATTCATGCTTCCTTTTCTTAACTGCAAGTGCATTATTTTGTGTTTATCAAAGACTGCAGTTGCTGAATGTTTTCTATTTCCTGATTTTTAAAAAGTTTAGTTTTTTTTCAACAAATATTATCCTAAATGTTTTAAGCTTCCAAGGAATTCATTGTCCAAGGTATGTTCTAAAAGGACACCTATATGTATATTGCGAGTTCTGTTGAATGAATGTTTATTGTGTGCCAAGCCGTCATGTTAAACATTTTACATGAATTTTCTCTCCCTCCTCATAAAACACTGATATATTTTGTCCTTTTTCCAGATAAATAACAGTCAAAAACTGAGTTTCACAAAGGCTAACCAACTTGCTCAATTTCATAACTGTATATGACAGAGCAGAGTTTTGAGGCCATATCCATCTGATTCCAAAGCTCTGAACTGCGATCTTTTATCTTGCATTCCCACTATGCCTAGCGATACATTAAGCAATTATCAGATATTTAAAAAATCCTTTTCCATGGACTACCCTTTTAGGTTGAGAAGAGCAGTGGTTTACTTTTGGATATTATGTACATAGAGAACTTGCTTCTGTCCAGAAACACAAGAGTGTATACTGCAGGTTCCAGAATGTGACTGACTTTATTCATGTGTCTTCTCTGTTTCTTGGATGTTAGGCATGCTACCTAACACATTTGTGTCTGCTTCAATTTCTCCATTTTTAAAATGGAAATTTGGTATGTCCTTCAGGAGGTTGTTGTAAGGATTAAATGAATTACATGAAAGGCAGTCAGACTACTGTCTAGAATCTAGCATAAAATTAAATATTAATGATAAATTACATACAATGTACTTATGATTATACTGATATTTTCATTAATGCTTTCATCGTTCAGCATGTACTTATTATTTATGTCATATTAGACTTATGTATTTTTATTTATTAATATTATTACTGTCATTATATATCCCACCTTTGGTTATTTGACCTGAAATCTCTCCATTATATATTTATTCTTTTATATCCTAAACCTCTTTAGTTTTGTATGGTCTGCAATTGAATGGAAATACCTCTGAGAGGAATATTAATTTAGTCTTTATTTACACTGTAAAAATATATGAAACTGCATCCTTCTACCCAGGGTCTGGAGAAGGGATTCCGAATGGATGAGTCTAGTAGCATACGGTAGGCACTCAGAAGAGTGCTCAGCAAAACTCCCCTTCCTCACAGTTGGTTTGTGTATACCTTGGATTGGCTGATACTTAATATATGGGATGGTTGTGCTTTTGCAAATAAAAGCTTTACTTCCATTCGTTGCATCTGAATTTGAGATTTATTTGGACATTTTAGCAACCTCAAAGGTCAGACAGTTACTTAAATTGATCAGCTGACAATGCTTTTCCACTTGGAATTCTATAATTATACATAGTACATATTTTCAATATTATTTGAAAATGTTTAAAGTTATTTTTTTAAAGTAAAGTTATATTAGCACTTTGTATGCTCGTGATGGAATACTGAGAAATGGCATTAAGTGGAAATAAAGGAAAATAAAATCACTTATAACACCAATATTCAAAGTTAAGCACAGAATGTTTTTGAATGTTTAACTCTTCTTTATTTAAATATTAACATTTGTCTTTTTTTTGCTCTGTTACTTTTATATGCATATTATAATGTTGTAATCTTTTTCACATAATTATTTATCACACGTTTCTCTTATTACATAGTGTATGAAACAATTTTAATGGCTATATAAATTAGTTCAGTAGATGTGGTTTCCATATTTTACTTAACCGTTTCCTAATTACTGCGCATTTATTCTGTATATTGTTTATATACTATTTTGATTGTTGTGCTTATAAATAATAATACTATGATAAACATTTTTGTTTATAAACAATACATATGGAACCCTGAGTATGTGGCAGATCCAGAGCTTGGCTCTGTGGAATCAACATTGAATAAGTCATGGCCCAGACTGTGAAGGCCTTATAATCCATTAGATAATATTGACAAATAAATCAGTAAATGAAGTTCTCTATATAACTTGGTAAGAACTTTGATCTGATAGTCAAAAGTTGCTTTAGAAACACAAAGGAAGAGAATCTACTGTAGGCAGGAGCTTGGGACAACTACCTGGATCAAGGAATGCCTGCCTAACGTTGAGAGTTAAATAGATTTTAACTAGGTAAAATAGTGGGGACAGAAGAATTTATTTTTAAGGAAAAAAGAGTTTATATGTGGCTTGCAGAGGAAAACTGACTATGAAACATAGTCTCATATGGCAGGAGAAAAAAAAGCTGGTTATAGGTAATGTATATTATTGGTTAGGTGCTGAATTAATCACTTCACAGTCATTAGCTTATTTAATCCCTACAGCATACTTCTGTAGATATGATAATTACCCCCATTTTTAAATGAAAAAAAAAACAGAGGCTAAATGAAATTTTGTAACTTGTTCAAATACATATAATGAATATGCAGTGGGTGCTGGATTTGACTCCCACAATTGGATTTGACACCAGACTCAAGCATCACTTTAAGTGGTTAGACATGGTATTACAAAGACCTTGGCAAATGATACTACGAGGCATCCCCAAAGCAAAGAAAACTGTTTAAAGATTGTCAGCAATACAGTGGTATCACTAGATTTTTTAATTTAGAAATATCACTAGGCAGTTGTAAACTAGATATTTGAGCATGTAAAAAGAATGAAGGAGTAGAACAGAATTTCCTGGGCTTAGTTATAGATTGGCCATGGATGCCTATATTCATTTCTTTACAAGAAATTTCTATAATAGAAGTGTTTATTCATAGGATAACACATGTTTTTGAGGATCTTGACTGTATTTTCAGAGGTTTTTATATGTGTGTGCTTGCCAGTTCTTAAGCTATTTTTTCTCAGTCAAATCCCTCTTATAATTTGCTTTGTGATGCTGGGTCTGGTTGTCTGTAAGCCATGTTTCTTGTTTACCAGCTGGATTTCTGTTAGATATTTCTCCCTGGCAGAAATATTTGGTTCCAGTATTCAGCATTGTGAATTCCAGTATTCAGCATTCAGTATTGTGTGTGTGTGTGTGCGTGCATTAACTCTCAGAACCAGCTTCTTTGCACACTCTTAAGAAGTGCTGGCACCAGATGGGTTCATCTGTTGTCGTGAGGTGTGACTGTCTAGAGGCTCTGGAGGGCTTCTTCTCCAAGCTTCTAGTTTCTCAGTGCCCTAACCTTTCAATTTGCCCCCAGCTCTCGGGATAAAATTATGACTTTTAGTTCATACATGTATCATATATGATTATTTATCCATAATTTTTGCATATATTTTTAAATTCTGACTGTACCCTTACTCTTATTGATTTAAATAACTTATCAATAGTACATGTTATATAATCTTTCTCTACATAGGTGTTCTACAATAACAAGCTAACCTAATTCAAAGAAAGGGAGAAGAAACAAATAAATAAAAATAAAAAGTAATGCTATGGGAAGGATATAATTTGGCAGGGGTGGGTATGCAGATACATAACTTTCTATGAAGCCTGATTTTCTGTAAATGTATTTTCCCCTTCCAGTTATTAGGGATTAAGTTCCTTGAATTAATCATGCTAAGTGAATTTACATTTGAAGAACTGAAGACTTCTGGCGAAAAGTATAAAGAATGAGCTAAAAATGAGTATAAATAGATTTTCTAATAGTTTCTTCCTTCAACTCAATGATTTTCAGATTTTCATGTATCTCCTGTGATGCATGTATCCCACTTTGAAGATCATGAAAATATTACTATGATGATCTTTCTTTACTCAGGACCCTGGCATTATCATTTTGAGTTACTTGTTGATAAGGTGTTGTTTTTTTTTCCTTAGAACTAATATGGAGGAAAATTTGAGATAAAGGCAAATCTTTTTCCACATAGGTGTTCTACAGTAAGAAGAATGAGTAAAAAATTCTCTCGCTTTTCTTGAAGCCCTAAAATCTAATGGAACAAACTGACACAAAAGCATTGTAAGGTCATAAAGGCTTAATAGGATACACAGGAAATAGAAGAACAAATAACTTGCTGTAGAAGTAAATCATTCTGCCTAGAGGCTTAGAATAGATTTCCAAGAAAAGAACCACATTTCCCCACAATATCATCAGCCCAGTTTAGTTCAATCCATACACTACTGCAAGTTAGCAGTACATCCTAGGACACTTTTTGTTAAAGCCATGACATTTTGATATTTTGGAGCAATTTAAAAGAAACCAAATAAATCAGGATCAGAGAATATTGTTAATTTTATTGGTGCCATAATCTCTGGATGAACCCTGTGGGAGTAGAGAAATGCATAGCATCAACACAAGGGTATTTTTATATAAACTAGAGAAAATCCCCCCTTTCATTGCAACATTGCACAATCTCACCACAATTTCAGCCTCTTTTGCTCATTGTGACAATCAAGGCCATCATGTTGGGGAGAAAATGTCTGCAGCTTAAAGAAATCTCAGCGATGCAACGTAGGGCAGTGAGCAAAACTGAAGTTTCACTTTGATCAAAGGGGCTTTTATAGTGACTCTGAATTCACACCATGCAGGTAACTGTCAGACTCATCTGAACATTTCACTAGAGAAGCAAATGGACATTTTCATGTATTTAATAAGAGAGTGGGAAATGTCAATTGATTAAATAATCATTTATAGAACCTAAAATATGCAGAGAACTCTGATTAGAACTAAAAAGACTTAACATTTTACTCAAGGAGCTCACAACTGACCCTAAAACGCTTAGTATTTAGAGATGAAGTCTGCCTGTACTTAACTATATTCCCAGGAAAAGTCAGTATGGATACTTTTAACTCCTATTTTAACTGTGTGGGAAAATCAGCTTTGTTTAAGTGCCTGCTACAATTACAGAGCCACTCTGTTCAAGAATACTGGGAAAGAGAGAGAGCAGGGAAACTGAGTCAAAAAAAAAAAAAAAAACAACCTTGTAAAGATGTAATTGAGTCCTAAACAAAGTTATAGTTGCCCTGAGGTCTAGCTCTTCTGATTTTTAAAAAGGTTTCCTATTGTTTTTTTTTTACCTCCTATATTCCTTACAGGAATCCTCAGTTTACTGTGAACTATTGTTATTCTCACCAGTTAATGGCCTTTCACGTAAGTGCTGTGTCTGCAAGAAAATGAAGATATACAAGTCTTGCATTAGTCAGAGGAGAGGTATCAATTGGCTGGTAGCTTCAAAGTCATTGCATATTGAAATGAGAAATATCCTTTACAAGTAATTGCGAAAGTTTCTTCTGTCCAAGGTTACCACTCATATTTAAATTTGTGTCTCAAAGCACATCTGTCTGGCTTTCCTCACAGGCCCCATCCTTAAGTACTAATGAGAACCTCATGCCTCTTAGTCTGAAAGCAGAATTTGGAACTGTTTCTCCCTTTTAACGTAAAGCATGTCATTCTGGGCCTTCAGCAGTATTATTTGCTCTTCTTACTGCTGAATCTGGCTTGTAGTTTTGTATCATCCAGAAGGTTTCTTATCTTATTGTCTACTGATCCTTAATTCTCTGGTCTCTGAATCCAGGGAGAGACATTTGATTTCCTAAGAAACTAAGCCCCTGTTCATATCCTGGTGAGGTCTGTAAGAGAGGAAGGTGAGATTAAAGAGAAAAAACAAAAGTCCTTCTGGAAATGCCTATCTTTTCCTTGGTCTTGCAAATTATTCCTTTTGGTAAGTGATTAAAGCTGGTCTGAAGAGCTGGCAAACACAGGAGTAGATTTACAGCCTCTAAAACAATACCTTCAAAGATTTCCTCCCAGAAAGCATGGCCCAGAGGCATCCCTTTGATTGATGTAAGTCTCTGAGGAGTTGCTTCAGAGGCAAACAAAGACTTAACTATGTTTCTTTCCTAAGAGACTTTGACATTTTATGGTTTTCTATGAAAATATTGAGCAGGAGTAAATAGTCAGGAATCCTGCAGCCTTCCTTATATGAATTGCAGGCATTCTTTGTCCCACAACAAAATCAGCTACTGTACCTTATGACCTCACCCAGTGTATTATCTACCCAGTGTACTGGGCCAACAGCCATTACCCATGTGCATTTCAGTCCTGGGAAGGAAAGTGAGGGAAATTATGTAAACCCACATTTCAGGAAGTGATAACTTAGCAATAGGGAAAAAGGAAACCAGTTATTTTACTCTTCACCAAATATCATGAAAGGTAAGAAAAGACAAAGAAAGATGCCATTTAGGGAAAGCTTTTATGTTTTTAATAGACTTGGCATAAAATATATATCTTTACTAACTCCATGTAAAATTTTGAACTTAATTTAGGGAAAAGTTGCAATTTCTGAAGTATTCTGGGCTTTTCAGAAAATTCTCATCCTTGGAGAAAGTTCCCTCTGCATCATTGACTCCCTGTAGTACACTAGTTATCCATCCCACCCTTTAGGATGGGACCTCTATTAGAACAAGAAGTGTTTTATTTGGTATTGTCTTTAGTGCCTAACAGAGGGTGTGCTAGGTAAATAGCAAGTTTAGTAAGTTCTAATTGAGTTGGAAATCCTTGTTCAATTGTTGATTTCTTTTTGCAGTGTTGAATAAAAACAACATTTCTTACTAGGCAGATAAAGAGTCTAATTCATTTGTTCTAGTCATGTAACCAAAGGATGGACTCGTGGGGACGGGCTGTGCTTTATTGCTAGTATCTGTCTGTGTGTCTGTTGCTTTCACCACAAACTGTAATTTTCTGGAGGGCAGGGACCATGTCAAATCCAACTTTGTGTTCCTGTCATTGCAGATGTCCATGCACTGCTTGTAAATGAAGGAACAGAATGATTAAACAGGATAAAGCCAAGGATCTTGAACAGGTATTAAACTCCTGTTTTATTCATTAGCACTCAAACTCTAAATAAAAGGCAAGCACAATCATAGAAATGGCAGTTATGGCCCATTAACTGGTCTGTCATAAAAAAACAGATGCTCTCATGGATCTTAAGTATCCATACTACAACTGAATGTCCTTCACGAAGACTCAACTTTGAAGTGTTTCCATATTAAAATACACTTAGTGTAAGTGTCAGCCAGGTTCAGCAGCATGTACATGGAGCAAAGCAATGAGAAAGGCAGCAAGAACATGGCAATGGCTGCATTTTTTTTCTAGTTCTGTACTGTTTGCCTCAATTATTCTCTTGTGAGAAAAACCCTTCATTTCATAGTGATCAGCACTGTCATATTGGGTAATTACATCATACCTGCTGATAGGCTCAGAACTTTATGTGGACCCTTCAGGTAATTCTCATACTTATAAGCACTGTCATAACCCCTATTTTAAAGAAGAACAAAGTAGAAGCTTTGAGTAGTTAAGTATCTTGCCTGTTGTATAGCAAAAAGCAGGGTTGGAATTAAAACACTTTCGATTTTCTGACATAGACTGAAAGCTCTTGTGGGCTATGCCATCCTACATATTGTTAAATTTTGTGGCTGTGGTGCTAAAGCTTATACAGTGTGGCCATAACAAGTATAACAAAGTCCGTGCCTGAAAGTTACAGAGAGGGAAGAGTTCCACTTTATCGAAAGAAAGATATTTCCAAAGACTAGAATTATCTGTATCAAACTAGCTTCTCTTTTTAGCACATTGCCTGATGCACTGTAAGTGCTCAATAAAATATTACATGGGGCAAGCTGCCTCCAGACACAGTGAGATGAGTCACTGTAACTCTTCAAACGGAAGCTGGACAATTTTTTGGAAGAAGATCCTGGGGGAGGGGAAGCTTTGCTTCATAAGATTAAATTAAATCTTTTTAAAGTGTTTCCAAATCTGTGATCTAACTAGTTTATGATTAAATGATAACCTAGATATTTTAGGAAGAAAAGGAGAGAGGAGGGAAAGAAGGAAAGAGAGAGAGAGGGAATTGAGAGTTGTAGGACTAATGTTCAGTTATTTCTAGAAGCTAGTAGTAAATAACTTAACTTCTTACAGATTTGCCAAACATGTCGTGTAGGGTCATCCTACCTTGAAGGGAGGTAGTAGGAGATATATCCCCAATTTACAGAGGTAAAAATTAAGGTAAGGATGGAAATGACCAAGCTGCCCATAATTCCCCCAAATGGATCATAATTAGCTGCTCCACAACGCCCCGCTCCCCGCCCAATCGCCACATGTAATGCAGTTACAACCAGTACACAACCTTCTTGCCTCCCGGGGTCAGATTGCCTCATCCTCATGCGTAAGTGTTCTCCTGGTGGAGTTCTCTGGGAGTTTCGGAGTTTAGAAACTAAGTCAACTGTCAGGAGACTTTCTCAAATAGGGTTGAGGTTATACTCAGTAAGCCAACCATATTGGACAGCTGAGAATGAGTGCTCATTTTGCTACCCGTCTGCCAAAATGTATATAACATATGCCTGCTCACGTGCCGACCAAGGTCAGCATTCATCCAGAGCTTGTGGCTTCTCTTCCAACAGAGAAGGGTCTAAACTATTTCAGTAAAATGCACTAAGCTGGCTAGTTTGACATAAATTGTAAAGTGATATATGTTTTTCTTACTCAACCAATTCCTTGGCTTCTTTCCTTGTTTTGTTTTGATTTGATTAAACTGTCTTTACCAGAGGAAAAAAATCTCTCTGATTTAGATTTGGGGAAGAATCATTATTCCCTCTAACTTGGGTCTGACTCCAGGAACTCCCAACTCATTAGCATATAATGTCACTTCCTCTTAACTGTTATCTTTGTTGTTAGCCAACTGTGGATGTCGTGATCATGATTGATTTCTTTGGGACCATGAGTCGATTAAAATCCCAGCTGCTGAGTGACATAGACAGAGAGGCCTTCTTGTCCATTGACTAGCAAGAGGCAGATTGCAGATATGAATCTTCTCCCAGCCCTGGAGAGTTTAGTTCCCCACAAGATGATTATAAATGTCAAATGAGCTCAGAGATAAAGTTCAGAAAATGCAAAGAATCCAATGCTCAGGTAAGAATATACACACCAGTGTTGAAAAAAATGAAATTGTAGAACAATGAAAACTAATATATATAAGTGAACTTCTACCAGTGGTTACTGAGTGGCTGTCACTTGCCAGGTGCTGCCAAAGATGCTGTGATGTGACACCCACACCCCCACTTAGCTAGAGGCACTCATTGCCTAGCTGCTGTGAATAGAGGCTGCTGATAACGCAGAGTTGACCACATCTTGGGTATTGCCTCAGCTGAAGAACGCTTTCTTGCCATGTCTGTAGGCCTTCCAGTGGGCCAACCCATATCCAGTGAATGGCCCATGCAAGGGTACAATGGCCTGCTCTCTCTGCCTCAACATGGGAAAACTCTGAAGAGCCAGCTCATCTCTAGGGCTCCCTATGGGATGACTGAGGTCTCCATCACAATTGTCTCTCACAGCTCCATTTTCTCCCTTCTCTAGACTGGCTCTCCCACCCCTTTAGAGATCTTGTTGCCAAGAATACTGCCCAATAATCAGCTTTAAGTCTCCATCTCAGAGTTTTCTCAAGGAACTTGATCTAAGAAAAATACTCTTCTTGGTACTTGAATGATAGCAAAGATAGATACTTACTGTGCTCTCTACTTACATACAATGTAGTGGCCAAGACAGAATGATGAGAAACTAATTATCCTATAAAAATAGAAGACCATGCCTCCCCTTGCAAAGGAGAATTTGTTCCTTTTCTTTGCTTCATGCTGCTCCATGCAAGCGTCTACTTTGATTATATAATTATGTTGTGGTAAGTCTCTTGCAAAAGTCTGTGAGCATTTTTAGTCTTGTTGACCTTTATATCTCTGGTATGCTGCCTGGTACATGGCAGGAGCTAAGCAATTTGTGTCGAACTGAGGAGGAGTTTGGAGTAAATTAATGAACAAATATTTTCAATAAGTAACACAATTTGGAAATCCAATGCAAAAAATGTTTTCCTAGAGAGTGATAAAAATTCAGAGGAGAGGTAGAACTTAGGTTTGGCCTTGAAGAGAGTTAGTAGATTTGGATTTAGGGCATATGGGTATTTCAAACTGGGAAATCAACATTGACTGTCCAGTGGAAGTAGTGATTTTAAGTTATATATCTGTAGTCCTAGTAACAAGAACCTATTCAAGCTAATTTAAGAAACAAGGGCTCTTTGCTGAAATACAACAGTGTATTTCTTGGAACCACCAGCTGGTATTTCAACTGTACCACAGGAGGGCTTAGACCAGGAACTCTAATATCAGAAACCACAGTTGTTATGATTATCTTGCTAGAAAACAAGCTCTCATCTCTCTTTTTCTGCCCACTCTTGTTTCTTTGCAAGCTTTTATATCTTCAGGTCATCTTGAACTTTCCATTCAAGGACTGAAAAGAGACTACATGAAGCTGTGAGCACAAGAAGAAAGACAAGTGTCCAGCAGCGGCCAAACATCAATGCTCAGTTCAGTCTACGAGGTCATCAGTGGTGGGGGGAGATACGTTGGAAATGAAGAATGAGTGAGACTATAAATGAGCAGAGGAGTGGATACGATCGATTAGGAACTCTAGGAGGTGTTTGCTAAGGTTAAACCTCATAGTGGGTTACAAGAATTGCCTTTCTAAAGAGTGATATCCTTACCAATTCAACAGCGATTTGTTTTGTCAAATTTTATAATTCAGGGTAAGAGTGTGTGTATGCATGTGTGTGTGTGTGACAGGATGGAGTAATTAAATTGTAGCAGCAGATTTCTGATCAGGATTATATTTAGCTTAAGTTACCATCACAACCATTTTGAGTCCCTTGAGCACAGTTAGTGCTAGGCAGGAGAAGTGGTGTTAAATAACAAAACTAGCTTTGTAAAATCACCTTGGACAGGCTTAAGAGTTACCACATATAGTCCCCAAAATGGACAGATCCCATTTAGTATCTGCAGAAGTCTTTTATATGCCAAGAACGAATGATAGATCAGCCAATCAAACATCATTCTTATCTTCAAACATTCATAGACTAATGGGTGTCAGGGACAGGAGGTTTAGGGGAGCAGTGACACACAAAACACTGTAATGTGCAAAGTGCAGTGATGGGGAAAGAATTAAGTCCTCTGGGAGAGTTTCTCCCTGTAGACGTTAAAGATGCTTCAACACAGGAAGTAATTTCCTTTGGGTTTTAAATACTGAGTTGCATTGGCCTGACAAGGAAGAGGGAAGGAGATTTCAGCAAAGTGAAGGTGTGTGCAAAGCCAGAGTGTTGAGAAACACCATGAGTTGAAGAATGGTGAAAAAATTCAATAGCAAAACCAAAATAGGTTTGTTTTGTGAGCATGTTAGCATGCAGGTAGAAGAATGAGACAAAAAGGAGAATTCTGAGCACAATTTGGAGGGATTAAAGGGCATCCATACTTTATCAAAGCACTTTGGATGAAGTATTTTTAGGCCACTGGAAGCCAGGATAATGTAGGAGAGAGGAAGCAAGACAGAAGAAATCAGAGAGAAAGAGGGGCAGGGAGAGATTTCACTGTGAAAACTCTTTAAAAGAGGACCAAACGGAAAATATTTGAAAAAAGGCCACTCATTTTCATAGAGTAATAGGAATACATGTTTTTGCAGTATGTGAATATCTTCGCTGCAAAATGGCCATCTCAATTTCTTGTTTAATGATGCATATCAGAGGAAATTTATGTATTGAAAACATTATCTACAGAATGCCAAATAATGCAGTCACATTTTCTCAATATCTTCTCTGTAAAATCCTCAAAATAAAAATAAAAACAAAAAGTCAGCTCAAATGTCTCATGTACATAATTTGCCCTAAACACAATTCTTTTTAGAAGGGAACAGGTCCCAGTGTACCATCAGGAGACAGTGCGGCATCTGGCAAAAAGCACGGAATCTAGAGCCAGAGAGCCTGGGTGCTGAGCTCTAGCCCTGCTCAGTTTTTGCTGTGACCCAGGCAACACACTTAACCAATCTGTGCCTCAGCTCCTCATTTACAAACATGAATAAGAAAACCTTCTGAGGGTTCTGGGAAAGATTAAACGAGTTAATACATGTGAAGTGTTGAGAGCAGAGTCTGGAACACACTAAGTGTTAGGTAGGTTTTTATTATTATTATAATGTTTACATTTTCTGCTTCCTGTCCAACATCACTTGGAGTAAGTATAGTTTTGTTTTTCTTTGATTTGTTTGTCTCTTTCAAACAAGCCCTCTTTGGGGATGGAATATCCCAGATTAAATGTCCCCTGACTTGAAGACTGTCACTTCCTGCCAGGGACACAGAACAATTCCCAGAGCTTGACTGTCAGTGATTCAGGTTTCACTGCTCAGTCTTTAGCTCCTGCAGCTCCTGTGCTATAGCCAAGCTTGAAGGAACAAAAAGCTTAGGGTCAAACATTTGGAAATGCCAATTGTAACCACTAACTTTGGCACCTCCTCATATATGGTCTTATACTCTTAATCAGACATTACCCATGTGTATGTCTTGTCTTTCCAAAGAATGTCAAATTCTTCATGGGCAATGACTCTTCCCTATTTCTCTTTAAGCCACAATACCTGAGACATTGTTGACCTAAAAGTAGGTGTTCAACAAAGGAATGCTGAATAACACTCAGTTGTAAAATTTGGGATGGAGAATCACTAGGTTGGTTGATTTATACAATTGGGTACTGCTATCTTCTGTTGCAACACTTGTTTAAAATTTCAAAGCCCCCTGTGTCCTGTGACCACAAACTTCAACTTCTGCAGATCTTCCATAGTCTGCACAATTGGATCATACCACACCTAAACAGTTTAATGTAAGAGCAACATGACAGCTAATGTTCATTGATTGCTTACTAGGTGCTGAGCATTGTTCTGAGAAATTTACCTTAGTGTCTCATCTATTACTCCCAGCAGTCCTTGAGCCAGGTAATATTATTACCCTCATTTCATAGATGAGGAAACTGAGGCACAGGGGTTTGAAGAAACACACCTAGTTTAGTTACCCAGTTTAGCAAGTGGTAGAGCTGGAATTTGAACTCCCCCAACTCATACAGTCTGGCTCCAGATTTTCCCACTAAACTGCCATCCCAGGGTATCTATAGGCAAACCAGACTATTTCAGAAATGTCTAATTACCATTTCTCTCTCCATACCTTCACTCTTATTGGTTCCTTGACAAGAAGAGTCTGTGCCTCCCTTTGACATCTACTACTAAGAAAATTCCTCCCTACACTTGGCCCATATAGGTGTTCACATTATCTTAAACCTTCTGCACTGTGTTGTGTTTAATTGAGTTTTCTCATATATCCCTTACAGGGCTTGTCTCTCTGGAGATACACCCTTTCTTCCTCCACCCTAGCACTGAGCCCAGTGCTAAACCCATATAAGAAGTAGTGATCCCCAGAGGGTGACTGTAATCACACTGGATCCTGAATTCCATTATCAAATAGCAACCTGGTGGGATGTTCACACCCACTACACACTAAAACTCTGACACCTTAAAACGTCTGTGTCATCTATGTGTGCATGTCTCCATGGTGGCAAGTGTAGGCACAAAAGTGTTTTGCCAGAGCTCTGAGTTGAGGGAAGCGTACGCAAGAGAGGATGTGATTCCATGTGAATAAATGCCACCTGTCATACAGTGATACATACATTTCCATGAGCATGAACAGAAAAGAAAAATCAGTAATATTTGGAGAGTTTGAATCCTTTCCAATATCCATTCTAACCTGGAGGGTGTGCAGGCTGGTGATGACTCATGAAGAACAAGGAGTCACATGAGCAAAGTACACGCACCATCTCTAGAAAGTTTCCAAGTTAGCAGCCTTGTCTCAAGGGTTTGCTTTCCCTCTCAGCTCCAGTAGTAAAGGTCTGAATTTCATAACTGCAATACCGCTGCATCTAGCGTGCTTGTCAGTATTCCCCTTGGTAGCAATTAGCATTTATTTTACAAGCCTTTCTCCTGTTGGGGGAAGTCTTGGCTGGAATCGGCTGCAGACGTGAGTGGGGCAAAAATAAATGGATTCAAAGTTGAACAAACAATTAAAATCTATGACATTGTAAAGCAAACTAATCTATGGTGGAGATGTTTTTCCAGAAGCTTCCATTACTTTTATATGTGCTGTTTTTAATCTAGATTCAAGGCCAAGACAGAAGGGAGTCTCTTTGCTACCCCTGCTCACTGATTACTCCATGTGAAGTAACAAACATACAAAATGAAAATTCAGGGTCTGCTGTGTAACAAGGTTGACATGTGGTTAATCAAGTTTAATGTGGATTTTAGAAAGTATATACAACCTGCTCAAAAATAACAAATGAACATATGTCAAGAAGCAAACAAAAACCAGAGCTGCAGAAGAGAGAACTTTAGAGATTCTCTCTTAAGCACAATTATGATGAAAAGGATTAGGTTAGAAAAAACCACTAGTCTGGTGGACTTTCAACTGAGTTGCAATTTAGCCCAGAGCTAAATTCTGCACCCTGCCTACCGTACACTCAGTTCTGTCAGTGACCTTATGGCATTTAAATAGATTAAAGTGCACTTTGGAGCATAAGTTTATGGGAGAAAAGTAGAAGGTTGATCCTGGTGGTTAGAAACCATTAGGGATTTGAACAGGAGTGTGAATGAACAAGAAATTTAAAACATGGCCTGTGGGCCTTGTCACTTTGCATCTGTCTTGATTTGATCTCTTTCTATGGGTTATCTACCCTCAGGTCCCATTTCCTCCCAGCATTATCTGTTCTTTTGTGTTCTTAAACCACCTCTGCTCACATCTTGTACCGCATAATTGAGACCACATAGGAACCAATTAGGGATGATGTAAAACTCTTAATGCTTTTTTATCTGAAGTTGTACATGGAGTGAGTCAAAAAAAGAAAAAATTGCATTAAGACAAGGATTCAACTCTAAAGCAAACGGAATCAGATTATCCCAGGCAGATGTGGCTTCCTGGGGAAAATATTTGGCTTACATGGAATACAATGGCAATTCCTTTACGCTGCCGGAAGCGACCTGTGCTCTAAGAATGTGTCATCAACTCTTTCAGCTGAAAGCCTTATCATTATTCATGCCACTATGTCTTTATTTATGATACCTCGCTCTGCCCATCTTGATTATCCTTCCTGGTATTCCATATTCATGTCATTGCAAAAGTTCATATGTTGCTGGACCATTGTTTCCTCTGGAAAGCTATATCACTCCAGTTTCGTCAGTCTCTTACTCCTCTGAACCTCCAAAGCACAGGGTTTCATATAGAAGTTATTTGACTTTTTGGGCTATGGACACTTCATATTTTACTGTAATTATTAACATGCTGTTTTTTAATTTGTAAAAAAAAAAACATAGACAGGATTACAATAGAAACCAATGCATGGGAATTGTTATCAAAATATTCGACAAATTTGTGATATGATTATTAACGTATTTAGAAAGTTAAATCTAATAGCAAGTCTACTATGATTTCAAAGTAGTGGTGACTTAAATGGTTTTTTGAAATATCTGGTACACTCAAGTGTGGTAAGAGCCTAATGACAACACACAGGTGTTGCTGAGACCACTGTTCATGTGTGCGTGTTTGGGGCTTGGCATGTGTGGGTGTGGTATGTTTTTGTGGATTCATAATGGAAGGAAATGCTAAATTTCACTTAGATGCTAGTCAGTATTCCTGAATTCCACAGGTCAAGAATCCCCAATTCATTACTTAGAAGAATCCCTTCTCATCTGTCTTATTATTGCAACTAGCTGGTAAAATCAGGGCACATACTCACAGCTTATTCTATTTATCCCTCTTTCAGGAAATGGACTCATTCTCAGCCCTTTGTCGTAGCTGAACAAGAAGTTGTTGAGGATAATAAAATTAGGTTAAACACCCACTTAGATGTATCTAAAATGTACCAGGCTAACCACAAGCATTCCCAGAGTTGGTTAGTTATGTTTTCATTTGGCAGAATTTCCATTTTGCCTTATAATATGCTTAATTGTTTGCATTCCTGACCCTTCCAGGAAATTGTATATTCTTAAGGGTGGATTCTGCATCAAATTATCTCTGTTCAGGTAATGAGATAAACTAAAATGTTGGTAATGGAACATCTGTGGAATAGGTTAATATAATACAGTGAGAAGAAAGAATTGATATATTACTGAAAACAGTAAGGAGAGACAAACTTTGATGCAAGATTTTGGTCTAGGGATTCTTAGAAAATTAATACAAATAGGAAAACTAAAGTACAATGTGCATGGTTGGGGTGTCACAACACAATGTTCTTCCATTCCTTTCTATGTTGAAATTACCATGTCTTCTCCCTTTACAATACAATCTGTAACTGTCAGAAATGTGAAAGCATATGAAACATAATACACAAAATTCTAAAACAGTCATATTTCCATACATCCTGAAGAACCCATGTTTTTTTCCTTCTCTCATATAAGATAAAAACAGGATCAGCTAAAAACATCATCTTGTGGTGAGATCTGTGCTCACATAGTGTGCTTTCCATCTTTACTTCTAGGAGGTAGCAGGTAGAGGGCTTTGGTGGGACTTTACAACATAGAAGGAAGGGATATTGTAATACTTTCTCCATATGTTACATGCAGGATTATCCATATAGGACCATTCGAATAAAAATTACATCTTTCTAGGGAGATAAATTTATGTGTGTTGAGCTTGCAGTGTTGAGGCCACTTGCAAACCATTGGGGAGTTAGAAGTAAAGGACTGGAATTGCAAAGAGAATTAGACTACAGCTTCCTTGGTCAAGGACTTAACTATTTTTGGTTCATACTATGTTCTTAGTGCAAGGTATATTAATTGGAGTTTCTGTGATGTAGTCACTAAGCATAGATTCTGGAATTAAACAGACTGAGTTTATTCTTCAACTTACTATTTATTACATAAAACATATGATACACTTAGTATGATGCCTGGGCCATAAAAGGAACTCAGTAAATATAAATGTGCTGTTATTGAATGGTTAAATGAGGTCATAGGTTGTGATGACATCTTGAAAATCTTCCTTTCAGAGGATAGTTGCCTTCTGTGAGGAAAAATAAAAAAGTAATAAGTAAATTTCCTGATGATATTGTGGAAAGAGAATGTAATCAACTAGACAATTATCCTTGTGGAAGAATCCAAGAATAAGACAAAGGAAAACCCGAAGAGAAATCGCAGGTGTTCTTGGAGAACAGAAATGGAGTTACAATATGTGGTAACATTTATGTCTCATGGAGACAAAAGTTTCAAGAAAAATTAAAGCTGAGAAATGTCATTGAATTGAATAACTGGAAGAAGATTTATAGAAGTGCAGGGTTACTAGAGTTCTGGAAATATCACTGAGGAAAAAGTAGGAAGTAGTAAATATAGGACAAAATTTTTGTCAGCAGCTGGAAACAGAAATACTAGCCATGAGACTGTAGAAGTGGCAGGATAATAAACTTTCTGGTTTTGCTTTTGTTTTTAATTTCAAGACCAAGCAAAGGCTTGAAGAAGGTGTAGAGATGACTAAGGATACATATGAAAGATTGATGAAGCAAAGTCTCAGAAGGAATGGGAAGGCAGCGAACCCAGAGTCAAATCAAGGGATGTATTTTAGAAAGAAGGAGGGATACATATTTCTCTGAATCAAAAACAAAGATTAAAAAATGAGTGTAGTTAAAGAAAATTAAGGTCATAAGTTGGTAGATGAAGAGGCTCAGACCCGATGACCTGGATATATTCATTCAGGCGTCAGGTGTAAACTGAGCAGAGGAGAGCACCTGTCCTCCTTGGCCCCAGAGCCTGCCTGGAATTGACAACCCGATGTTCTCTGCCACAGAAATCCCTGAGGCCAAAGAAGCCGGGCTGGCGTGTAATTCTCCAGCTAAGGATACCAGGCACGGACAAAAAAAATAGTGACTGAAAGTGAAAAGGGATGATGTGTGAGGAAGTACTTTAAAAGCAGAAGAACATTCTAAGTGGAAAGCTAATGGTGCATGTGTATGAGTCGTTTAATCAGGGTTGCCTACTTCACAGTTAAATATAAATTTTAAGAGTTAGTGGATAGAAACTCTTTTGGGTTTGAAGTTAATTCCATTTGGCCAAATGGAGGGATAGTGGGATAGCAAAGAGCTACTTTTCTTTTCTATTTTGGCAAGCAGAAGCTAAGATGTGCAAATGCTCCATATGAAATCCAGCTTTTAAAATGCTGAGACCCGTTGGACTTCAGTAGAATTCTGACACACATGTATAAAACAATTCTCATTCCTTCCGGTCACTCATTCCTTCTCTTGCATTATGCAGGGCTGACCGAGCTGCCGCATTTCCCAGGAGCTCCCTTTTCCTCAGTGCAGATGTTGTCCAGTTGTGACTAAAAACAACTGAGTATTTCAGATTTACCCATTGTTTTCTTTTCCTGGTGTGACCAATTCAAACTACAGCCAAAGGCCGACCTGGTCTCTAGGACACACACATGTGTTTTGCTCCCCTGTCTATGGAGAACTCAGGGACTCAGTGGGACATCCTTGCAAACACTAGATACCCTCCTGTAGCTAACCAAGTACCAATCAAGACATGTTTTTTAATACAAGCCTATTTTCTTATTTTCATTATTCCTGACCTAGGCAACATTCTTTTTCCTTAGGGGCAAATGTATTCTAATAGGTTGGCACATATTGTAAATTTTGTGTTACAGAGCATCTTCCTGCTCAGACTGAAAGAAAATTCTGATGTATTTTAGTGCAGAGAACTATATATTCGTGATGAATACTCTAAATGTAAATGGAAGCATTTTTTCTGATGCCTCTTTGGGTGAACTATGTGCATCTCTATCTCTTTACAGAATATAGATTGGAGGTTTGAGTATAAGATTCTAGGAAATATTATCACCCATTCAGATCACTGTTTTTAGAAAAGCACATAAATGACAGAATGGGAATGGGAGTGAGGGATGGTAAAGGAAATTAAAGAAAATGAATGCAGCCAGTCGTTGAATGGCAAGTTTCCACTCTGAGAATAGCAAATGCAGGCACTGGGCTGCCAGGTGGGGTTAAAGAACATAGACACTAATTTAGTTTAATAAAAAAGTAGATGCTCTTCAGTGGGAAGGCCAGTGCCAATTGAGACAAATAATGATTATATGAAATAATGTTTTCTCTTCTCTATCCCTGCCCTTCATTTCTGTGTAAAAAATGTATATTCTTAGGAATGATCATGATTCACAATGACCCCAACTTGCCTGAGCTTTAAATATCCTGCAGTAAAGATTGTAGTAAAGAAGACCTAATAGTTCTATGGTTTCACTTCCCTGGGGCACCTTCTAAGAATAAGGTCATGGCTTAAGAACACCAGAAGGAAGGAAGAAAATGAGATAAAGGAGGAAACTATGTATAATTAACACAAGCACTTGGGTTCAAAAAATGTTCTTCTGAACACGTGCTATGTGTCCAGCCAGTGCTTGACTCAAGCTTGGAGAAGCTTAGTATAGACACTAACAATTTAATAAAAAAGTAGATGCTCTTCAGTGGGAAGGCCAGTGCCAATTGAGATAAATTTATATTGTAGTTATACTTATTCAGGTTCTTGATGGGAAAACATGAGTGCATATATACTGTGTGGTCTGATGAAGGTCATAGTTCTAAGTGTCAGATGAAGATTTTGATCACCACACTGGTACTATAGGTCCCATGTATTATTCTTTTTCCTTATTTTTGCCATATAGCTGGGATCAGCATTGTATTAGCTTCAAATAGCTGCTGAAAAAAAATACCATAAGCTTAGCAGCTTAACACAATTAATATTTATTGTCTTATAGTTCTCTGCACTAAAAGTCTGATATGGGTATCACCAAGCAAAAATTAAGTTGTCAACAGTGTTGTCTTCCCACTGCCTTTCTTTATGGAGACTCTAGGGCATAATCCATTTCCTTGTTTTTGTTTTCTCAGCTTTACTGTGCCACCCACACTCCTTGTCTTAAGGCCACCTTCCTCCATCTTCAAAGCCAGCAAAGTTGCATCTCTCCAACCTTTATTTTATCACCACATTTCCCTCTGACTCTACTTACCTGCCTCCCTCTTTTATTTTTTTTAAGAAGACTTGTGGTTACAGTAAACTCAACTGAACAATCCAGGATAATCTCCCCTTGACTGAATCACATCTGCAGAATCCCTTGTGGCATATAAAGAAATATATTGAAAGGTTCCAATGACTGGGACTTGGACATCCTAGGACATTATTCTGCCTACCGCAAGCATACAATCTCTCATCTCCTCTAATGAACGTTCTGCACCACCCCAACTAACACTGCTAGATTCATCTTGCAAATCTGTTTGTGTCTTTTCTTCTTAGTTCTGCCAGCTGCATGCCATTCTTGGTTCTTCTGTTTTGGAACAGATCCACCTTGACAGTTAATCCTGTTGATTCTCTTTATGGCCTGTGAGGGTGAGTGTGATACTTTCAAGGGAGAGGCGTATATATGAACAATTTCCCTTCTTTGGAAGGCTCATTATGCAGACAAAATACCATAGTAACATTGTTGTAACAGGTTGATTTCTGGGAAAACAGGCTCTGAGATGGAGTTTAATGTACAAGTTATTTACTAAGGAGTTGGAACCAACATCTGAGGAAGAGAAGGGAGGAAAAGAGAATTGGCCAGAGGGAGAAGTTAAGCTGTCAAGTAGGCCTGAAAATGGCCTTGGGACAACCCAGTGGAGTGCTCTGGAGCCAGAATAGTTCTTCAGAGACATCTTGAGTTGGGCTGGAAAGCTAGGCTTTTACTACATTGATGTGTTTTTGGATAAACCTGGCCTCTTTCCACAGCAAAGGCAAGTCCTTTCTTGAAGGAGGATCTGGGTGGCACCATACTATGTATGCCCCACCACAGTCCTCTCCTCTGGTGGCCTCCAATTTTTTCTTTGTTTTCTTTTCTTCTCCCTTTTATTTCTACTTTGTTGTTTTTCTTCAATTCTAATTCCCTTACCTTCGGTAGTTTGTATCTACAGAGTTTGCTGTACATGAATATTAATATGTTCATTTTGTTTTATGCAGAAGATACGAGGCAGCTTTCATAGCTTACATAGTCCACTCCTTACTCTGGATATTATATGAGAGTATACAATCACATCATAGGAAGCACCTATGGCCAGGGGCACACTTAGTATGGTTTATAGCCCTCCAACGAGTGTTTGGGGTTTGAAAGACTCTTGTGTTTAATCTTGTGAATTTCCTTTTGCTGTCTTATTACCATGTGAAATTTTTTCCATATTTTGTTCATTTATTTATTTCCTTTAATCACGATATCCTTCCACATTTCTCCATTCCTCCCAAAGACAACCATTTTAGTGTGTGTAATGGGTATAGCTTTGTGGGGGGGGGGGTTTGCATTGTTTCCAAAGTGTGTTATTTTGTGTATGACATTGACTCGTTCTCCCAGATAACCAAGTAAAACTCTTGATTCTTCCACTAATGTTGCCGTGATTCCTCCAACCCCAACAACCAGTACTTAATCACACAAAATCAGGAATCAATTACTGTAACTCTACGCCTCTAATGTTTCTTGACTTCAACTGTTTTTCATTCCCCTTTGGTAACTTCCCAGCTCAGTCTGTGATTCTCTGACATTTCAACTGCAACCACAGCGACCTCTTCCTACTTCTAATTTCTGCCTACAGATTTCCCCCCCAGTCATTTCCATTCTCCAAGATACCAAAAGAATGATCATCCTATTGCACAGATCTAAGCATGCTTGGAAATCTTTAATATTTCTTTGTTGGTTATTTTTATTTCCATAGAATATCTTGTTTCTATCAAACAGTCACCAAAAGATATAACCTTATAAAATGTTCTAGTTTATACTACCTAAATGTTTCTTTGGTTGTCTGGTTCCATGTCTTTGTCTATGTGATCCTCTTTGCTTGACATGTTCTCCCTGAATCTCTGATGTGTCAATCATTCTTATACTTCAGATGTTTTCTTCATAATCCGTCCTCTCTAAATCTACCCTCATTCTCTCTCAGATGCCTGTTTCTCTCTGTCTGCTATTTCTCTCTCTGTCATATTTATAAATGCTTAGCTTTACTTGTAGGTAGCCCAGAATACAACCTGCTTTGCATCATATTAGCTAATGCAGTAAGAATATAAACACCATGAGGACAAAGACTTAATGCCTTACACAGTACACTCTCCATAACATGTTGTATAGGGCTCTGAGAATTTTAGATGTTGGATAAATCACTGCTGAATTGCATTTAAAATGCAAATATGCTTGCTGATTACAGTGAATTTAGCTTAAAAGGCACTGCAAATTGTGAAAGTCATCAAATATTCAGAAAATCACCAGAGAAAATACCACAGCCAGAGTGTTCATCCTCAGGGGTCATATTCAGAAACTACTTGGTCCTTTTCTAAGATGCATTCATTATTTTTACAGCTGGGGAAGCCTGAGAAAATGTCCTAGTTTGAGAGATTACCTTTTTCACAGGCTGATGCCAAGCTAAAATAAATTCCATGAAAAAAAATATATATCCCAAAGTGAACCAGGAAATAACAAACAGAAAATGCCCTTTTCTTTATCCTTGTGAGTTTGTTTTCTTAGCATGATCTTTCCCCTTTCCTTTGGTTTGGTATCTCTTGTTGTTATAAAAAATAGGCACAAATTGTATGTCATTTATTCTCTACAGTTGCCCATTTTTCTTATGTTGCAGACATCTTAGTGAGATTATTTATGACAAATATTTTGCTACAGGAAATCTTTTCTCTCTCGATTTTTATTTTGACCCAAATTGGGACACATTTTCCCTCTTGTTTCTCACAGAGCAATATAACTGGGTGTCTCAGGGTATTAAGGACCACGTTTTCTTACAGCAGAATAGTATTTGGTGGTGTAAATAATATTTAGGATGGTAACTAGGAAAAAATAGTTGAAACTGTGAACATTCTAGTTGTATTGGTATAATTTACATAAACTATAAAATAGCTTTTGCAAAACTCTATTCTAGAAAATGCTCATTCTGACTGCACAATCTAATGTCAGACGTGGTATGCCCATTTTCTTCTTAGAGGTTCAACATGCTCATCAGCATTTAAGGTTCTGAGATGCCCTATATAGAAGAAATGTGTTAAGATGTTTTCATAACCAGGATTTTATTTTTGCCCTATATGATTCCCCTTTTTTTAAATGGGCAATTTATTAGCATTTATGAGGTATTTGAGACCTGCAGACCTATACCAACTTACACCTAGCTTCAAATAAAGATGTCAATTACAGTGTTTTGAAAAGATTGAACATTATTTCTCTCTTAAGAGAAAACAAGGCAAAAAGTAAGCATTCCATAGCTAATGTGGTAGCTCCATACTACTGTGGGGGATGCAAACTCCTATTTTTCCACCCTGTCTTTATATGTGGCTTTCCTCTGCATGGTCATTTCACAGTAAACAATATCCGATGGTTCTCTGATACCCAAATGGGTGCTGGAGTCCAAAAGGAGAAGGAACAACAAGAAGATGACAAAACCAGGAAGAAATCCTTTATAAGGGACATTCTGTCACTACTATTTATCTTAATTTGATTGGTACTTGGTCACATGGTTACACACAGTTCCAAGGTGGAAGGACATATAGTCTTTAATTCTGGGTGGGCATATTCCCAGTAAAATAAAACTTCCTTTACTAAGAAGAAAGGACACTTCAGATGCTGTGGTGGGAGCTTATCAATCTCTTCAACAATCACCATATATCTGAAGTTTTGAATTAAATTACCATTGTGTTGCTTGGCCCAATTTTCCAGCTTTCCTTTGTTCGTGCCTTCTGGTAGTTTCTTTCCACGGTGACTCTAGGCTGGACCATGTGAATTGCTTTGGCCCTTCAAGTAATTACAGACTTGCCACAAGTAGCATGTCTCTTCTGGACCCCTGCCGCATCATGAGAATGAGTTGTGACAAGTCTCTTGGGGAAACACAGACCATGCGGTACAAGCTTCGTCATCCCAGCTGAGGGCTCCCTGGAAGCTTCAGCCTCTGTGCAACTGACATAGCTGCACGAGCAAGCCCTGCTGAGGCCAGCCACGTCTGGCTCAGATGGGCAGAAACATCCATCTGACTCAGAGACAGGAGAAATCACAAATAGGCATTGTTTTAAGTCATTACATTTTAGGGTGGTTTGTTACATGGCACAATCAATTGTAGCTAACTGATAGAAAACAGCTGTCGATGTTAATTCTCTTTGCCAAGCAAATAGCTGAGGCCTGATTAAGTAAACTATTAAAACAAGCACCTATTGGGGATATGTTTGAAAAACTGAGAAACAGTGGAATTTTAAAAAGCAAGGCAACTTTGAGGTAATGAGTATCTGTGGTTGTCAATCATCCTCTTCCCTGTCTCCTGATTCCACTCAGCCAGTACCCCCTGCACCTGCTGCTTCATGCCGTTAAGCTAGGTTCTCATCTCCACGGATGATCTACAAACTCTATGCCCCATTCTAAAATATTTATTTGAATTTTACCTAACCTTGTTTAGTTCTCCTACAGTCCTCCACTCAGGTTGGAACTAATTGATTACTAGAATAAAATACTCTGGTGTAAAGTTATCAAACTAAAAATTTACCTATATATAATCATATAGCATAAGATTTAGGCAGTGACTTCCAAACCACAATATATTCCAGAATTGCCCATGCACTTAAATATATATACTTATATCACTTAGAATATACAATATATATAAATAATTCAACATAGTTTATATATGTGTGTGTCACACACACACACAAATTCTTCATGAATCTTAATACAATGGGTATTTCTAAGTGTTTACATTAGAAAACTACCCACAAGGAATAATGAGGAAAACTTTAGATTGGGAAACATTGCCCAAAGAAATGTTTCCATTGTGGAGTGACCAAAATTGAAGGATGGGTACTTTGGTGCACATTAAATCACTTCAAAAGACAGATGCTTATTGAATATACATAACAGATCATGCCTTGCTGATGGAAATAGAATAGTAGGAAATAAGAATGCAAATCTATTCTTTTAAATAAAGGCTATTAATTAAATGAAATTTTTAAAAAAATTTTGACAACTCTTTGATGTCAGAATGCTTTTCAAGTTTCAAGTAAATCCATCCAACAGTGACTGAAACAAATGAAGGCTTGCTTTTTTGCTCTCTCTTCAGATTACAAGGATTCTGGAGACAGCCTGCTGTTGACAGTGGTTCAACAGCTCAGCTACAAGAGAGTGACTTTCAGATCTTCTTGGCCTTTTACTCATAGTACAAGGTGATGCGCTGCTGTGGATTTAGGCATCGCAGCCATGGATTTTAGGGCCTTGCATTTGGAAATAGTATAGCGGAATACCCATTGGCTGCTATTTTACTCAATGGAGTTAATGACTTAATGAATTGTCTTAAAAGATAACCATGCTTCCAAGTGGAAGATAGAATAAAGGGATGTAATGCTGGAGGCAGGGAGATGAATAGGAGGCTTCTGTGCTATTTTAGCTAAGAAATATAAATGTCTTTGATTATAGAAGTCACAATAAAGATAAGCAATCAGGTTCACGATGTATTTTGAATGTGCATCCTCCTTGTTTACTAGATGTACAATATGAAGGAAATGGTTGAATCCAAGATGATTTCTAGGTTTTAAGACAGATCAACTGAGTGAAAAAGTGCCATTTACTATGATTAATGAAAACTTGTAGGAAGAGTCATTTGGGGCATGTGGAAGAAAATAGCTCTGTTCTTGCCAAAATAACTTTGAAATGCTCATTGGACTCCCAAATGCAAACATAAAGCAGATACATTTATGGTCATGCAGCTCAGGAGAGACTTTTAGATTGGAGATAAATTGAGTGTCACTAGTTTTTATATATTATTTGATGACCTAGAATACCCAGGGAAAAAATGTAAATAGAAAAGAAAAAAATGTCAGAGGACAGAGCCCTGGAGCATGCCAAAATTTATTGAGGAGGAAGAAGAGTAAGAGATAGAAATGAATCATGGGGAGGAACACCCTGTGAAGTGGGAAACAGCTGGAGTCGTACAACTAAAAAAGGAAAATGGTTTTAGAGAGTTATGCCATCAACTCATAAATGAGTATGTGAAGTTGGTAAGACGAGGATAGAATATTAATCATGGGTTCTGACGGTAACGGGTTCATTGGTAGCCTAGGTGATGGACATTTCCGTGAGGGGTTGGCATTGGAAGTCTGATCGGCATGGCCTGGAAGGGGCTGAGTGGCAAGGAAGAGACAAGAAGAGTAGGTGGTATTTTGAAGAGCTTTGTGTTGAATGAAATACTGGGGAATTGGGAACCTAGCTAGAGGGATCAGGTGGTCAAGAATTCTTTGTACGTGTGTTCTGTGTGTTTGCTGTTCTAACAGGCCTGCCTTTGTACCCATAGGAATGACCAATTAACAAGAGAATAACTGATGGCACAATAGAGTGCAGGAAACATTGGTGTGGCAGTGGATGTCTCTTCACAAGATAATACCAAAGTAAACAGAATTATAATCAATCCTTCAAGACTAGAAATACTTCACATAATAAAATAAAACGATAACATAGGTTGAATTTCAGGATATGATAAAACTGAGTCAGGTCTGTGATGCTCCACAGTTAATGATGTGCAGCTGATGAAGATGAAGAATTTGCCCTAAAAGAGGTTATAAAGAGCCCAGAGAATAAAACAGTGTTGTGCTTTAGCCTCTTCTTCCAAAGAAAATTGACAGAATTTACAAAGAAAAAAACAAGAGGTCATAAAGTGTTTCCAAATTCTAAAAGCACTCTAGGGGGCACAAAAGTGAAAAGAAATCTGTGATTGTGACAGTCTTAATCACTAATAAAAATAAGGAGTCAATAACTATAGAAATGTAGGCCAGATTGCATAATTGTAGATTAAGTGCTTCTTGAAATTTGTAGTGTGAAGATATGGACACACAGCAGGTCAGCTGCAGCAGTTCCCATAAAAGTAAAATGAAAACTGTGTGAAATGTATGTGAAAACACACAAAAAGCAAAGTTTAAAGCATTTTTCCAATGAAAGTGATAGACTAGCTTCCAAGGAGTTATTTGTGTAATAAAGTCAATGACTTGAGATGTGTTATTCCAACATTGGTCCAGCCCTTTCCCCAGTTTTGAACAGTTAATACGCAAAATTCCCTGTGCAGAGATGTTATGTTGTAAAGGGACACCATTTGACTTGGGGTCTATCTGTACCACACATTAACAGACCATATCCCAGATTCTATTCAGCCTTCTGGCTTGGATGGCCTCTCTGCTGTTTCTTGTTAAAGGTACCTACATTGATTCAGCACACAAACTGACAGGTTATCCAAAACATATTTGGGAATCATGTGAAAAAAATTCCCAAAATTCTGTTCAAACCAATTTGGTCAATATCCCCAAGTACACAAAAAAGGTTCCTAGGGAACCATTTCTGTTCAGTGTCTGCATTTCATAACATTTATTAGACTTAGGCAATGCTTTTAATTCCCACTAACCCCCAAAGTATTTTTACATGTGGACTCAGCACATGTCAGGGGGATGGGTAGGGTGGCCATAATCACCAGCATTTTATAAGCCAGGAACTTCACCATGAGAAATACTTACACTCCTATAGCCGAAGAACTCTCCATAAATGGCCTGTGGAGGACCTGTGGCTTCAGCTGGAACTACCTATATCTGGTCACATCTGAGCTTTTTAAAAGCAGGCTTTTGCAAAATCACTCCAAATACTAGGGATCTGGAATTTCAGCCAAACATTCTTACATATGCAGATACGTTGACCTGGCAGACATGTTACAGGAAGGGGGTTAAATGCGAATTCATACAGCCACTACGTAATTTATGCATTATGCGAGATTGTGTATTTCTTTATAAGACATTAGGGAAAATAATACTTACTTTAAAATATCCTCAAAGATCACACTTTATTAAAACTAACTGGACCTAAAATTTACAGTTTTTCCCCCAATACAATAATTAAAAGCTGCTGCTGCTTTTAAAAAAAAAACAGAGGAAAATTAATTTGAAAAAGATTTTGCATTCATTTTAGTTTACTGGTGATTCCTTCACTCTGAGCTTTTATTGTGATGGCCATAAATAAAATCAATGTCTGATTAATTTTCTTCAAATTTTCATTTTCTTCTCTGTATCTACTTAATTATAATTACTTACAATTTCATTTTCTTCTACATGAATAAGAGGGAGAAATCTTGAAATCCTAAAAAGAGACTCTAAAAAAATCTACTGCATGTCTTTCTCTTGTAAATCAATATTTAAACAAATTGATCCCATAGACATATAGTTAAACATCTCAGATTTGTTAAAAGCTTACTGCCTGTTTTGGCCCCTAAGTATGAAGTACCAGAAGGAGAGATTTAAAGTGAACATTTTTCAGTCAAAAAATCTTTACCTTAGAAAAAATAATTGATTCCTTGTCCTCTTTAACCATACAGTTTGTGTGTCTTTATTCACATTTTTTAATATAGAACCCAGTTGGGACATAATATTTGTTTTCTTTTGTATTCTTCCAACTGGCTAAAGAGTAGCCAGAGGAATAACCTGGCATTAATTTCCTGGTCCTGTCTCTGCAGCCTGGTATTAGCAGTTAAGTTCATGTAACTGTCTCCTCCAATGTGGCTTCAAGCCCTCTCTGCAGAATGGCACCTTAGCACCAAGTGTTACTTAGTCGAATAAAAGAAAAACTTTTTTGCCCAGAAAAATCCCATTTGTCAAAGAATATACCTAGATACCATCATTTCTGATGAAAGTGCCAATTGGAATCATTCAGGAACTGTGTGGAATTTTTTGGCCATTACCTTTGATGAATGTACTAGGAACCTGGGTGTAGAATCCCATAAAGAGGGAAGAGAACTGTTAGTCACGTGGGCTGGCCAATTCCTGAATGAAGACTTGTCTAATTGTATAGAAATGTGCTATTTCAAAGCACTTCCACAGTTACGTTAGATTTCATAGTAACTGTAGGAGAAGGGTAAAGCAGACAGTAGCATTCCCACTTCATAGATGAGAGACTGATGTGGAGCATCTTCTCTCAATTTCCTTATTTCTTCTAAAGTGGCCAATATCCTCTCAAACACAGAACGTTGGCGTTTCCTGGGGCCCTCATCTATCCATTACTTGCCAGTAGAATCCACTGAGCTATTCAAGCTTCATTATTTCCCCTCCATTTTTTTGGCATTAGCATTCTAGAAAGGATCTCTTCACCTCATCTGTCTTCTCTCCTTTGGGCACCAGTTTGGGGTTAACTATATAAAATAATTCTTTATCCACAGTGGGTAATTCCAATTTTATTAGAACAATAAAAATGGTGGTATAAGGCATAAAAAATTAGTATACATGGTTATGTCTTTACTATAAACAAGACACTATTTTAAATCACTTGCTCTTTGCATCACTTGCTCAGAAACCCAATAGTAATCCCCCCTTTACAGTGGCTTACAGATATAACATAAATGACCTTCATTTACTTAGAAATCCAAGGATGGAGTCAAATTACATACAAAGTTTCCTGAAACAATGTGGTTAACTCACATTTATTAATGATTACTAGAGGTCTGACATTACACTAGATACTATGCCCTCAAGTCTCTTTTTTTACATTAGGCCACACTACATAAACTGATATAATGAATGGTACAATTAAATGTAAAGATATCCGCAAAGACACCCAAAGTAAACTATGATTCGTAGATGCCTAACCTCCATGTATTTTCATTCCCTCTTTACTGAGAATCACATAGCAAGGAATGCCACCCACCTGCTCCCAGGGCCTCTGGACCTTGATCCAGAAAAAGTCTAACCTGGTGCGATATGAAAATTTAATTCTCTAACAATGAGCAAGGTTTAGAAAGAGTTTGTTGCTCTTAGGCCTCATCTCCTAAAGGAATGAGTCCCTAGGCTAACATTTTTTTAATTTCCTACACATATCTCATTTTTGAGGTAATTCTATTTGAATGGCCTTTTCAAAGTTTAAGATCTGTATCTCCTCCCGTGGCTTGTTGGGCCTTCACAGTCCTTGTTCTGTTACCTGCTCCCATTTGAAGGCACTATTTCGCCCTCACTTCAGCTAGACTGGGTTACTCTTTAGGTAGCTGCTGATTCGCACACATCCCCTTGGTTTTGCACCCTGACTCCTTCATCTGACTCTGTTCTGTTCTGTTTTCTCCTTGAGCTGATTCCTCCACAAAGACCAGAGGGATTTGCTCTTTGGACTCCGGATCCTTCTGTGTGTCGGTATGTTCCCTTAGCCTCTGGGCTATTCCTTTGCTTCTCTGCTCTGAGATCCATTTCCCCACTCTGCCCACTTTGCTCTGTGTCATAGAAGTCTGATCGCTGAAAACCACGTCTCTGGATAGTTTAAAACTAAACAAATGGTATCAGCAGCAGACTGGAGACTGGGAGGAAGGGACAGACAAGCCTCGTTCTGCTTTGGTGAGAAGTTCCAGTGAAGGCTCTGACTTCTCCAGAATTCAAGAGTTTACTCTTCACTGGCCCTTGGTCTCTATTATCTCCACTTCCTTTAACTCTCCAGATCAGGGTATGCTACCAGCTCTCTGCTGTCATTGATCTCTGGGTTGCTTCACTGCCCTCTGATTGGCTTTTCAGCTTTTCCAATACTTTTATAGCTATTTTGCTGTATGAAATTTCTTCCATCAAACTACCGTGTGGGAACTGTGTTTTCCTGACTGGTTCCAGATCAGTACACTTTTTCCACATACCTCTAGCTGCAGAACCTTCCAGCTGAATTCGAACCTAACAAGGATAATCATAGTTCAAAAATAAGTGTTTCCCTCTGATCCAGTCTCAGTTCTTGTTTGTTTTTTTCTTTCACATGCTCCTTGATATTCCTTCAAGTTCATGCTTTATGCTCCTCTTTTCCTGACGACCGACTTAGGATTTCCTCATTACCTCAGGTTATCTTGCTTATTTGTTTGTTACTATTTTTGTTTGTGGCCTTATTCCACACTTTTCTACATTGGAATTATTACTTGTTTATGTCATATCTAACACATTTGCCAAGATTTCTCCAGCTTTCCTTATAAATAGGTTAAAATCTAGGCTTTATACGTACTTTTTTTCCATAGTAGATGTTAATTTTATCTTGAGTTCAAATCTGTTCGAAATGGAAAATAAATTCTTTATCTGCCTCCATAGAAGTCTCTAAAAAATTGTTAGTTACAGCTCTTAACAAATGCTCAAGAACTCAAGAACAGATTTTGGCTTTCTGCCAAAAGAGTGACCTTTATTAACTTTCTTGGTTTTTGGAAGGAAAAGAAGTACTTCCAATAAGTCTTAATTCACCACATTTATTAATGATTACTAGAGGTCTGATAATTATGCTCATAATCATACAGATACACACATGCACACATACTACAAAACAATAGCAAAACCAAATTCTTTTTAATGTTTTCTTTTGCATCATTAATCATTCTTTCTGTCTGGGGTTTGGGTTTTAACCTCCTCTAGCATATCTTTACATGGATTATAGAAATATGTATTATATTCTATCTTTTAATAGAATTTTGTCTCTTTTTCTTTCTTTCCTAATAAATAATAAACTTTTTGAATATCTTAATCACAGTTGAGTGTCTGAAAGCCCTTTTATAAGATTTTCATAGAGCAAATGTACAATAATTGTTAGCTGAATAGAACTAACAGAAAAACACTTAAAAGTAAAAATGTTTAAAAATCAGAAGTAATTTCTTGTTACTTTGGACTATTGTTAGCTAAATTGTTTTCATTTTTCCTCAGTAGACAATGGGGACCATTGGGGCTCTAAAAATAACAAATACTTTCATACTTTCATAACATTCTGTTCAAAAAAAATATCCATAAGATTATGAAGGATATTTTTTCCAGTACAAAACTTGACACAAGGCAGGAGATCAACAAATGGCTGTTGGTTGAAGAAATGAATCACCAGTTCCTAAGGCTAAGTCTCATTCATCTTTATAACCTCTACCTGATTCATATTTTTATCCTTTAGAATTCTTGGCACCAAGTATTTTCTCAATATATTTTTGTAAATTGAATAAATAGGAATTTTTAGAAGTCAATTCTTACCCACATTGATTGTTTTGGAGTCTAACTGTAACTTTTATTGGTGCATGAATGGAATATACTATATGATTCCCTAGGACGTATAGTGAGGTTCTCACCTTTTAATAGTCTATTTTACAACAGGATTTTTGTCATGTCATTAACAGATGGCTCATGATCTAATTCCTATCCTTGGAGCACAGGTAAGATTCCAGTACAATCAACAGTTGCATACCGTTTATATATAGTTTACTGTGAGCATTTGAAAAGAATGCCATCCTATTCCTCTTTGTGACTTAGGACTTTAAATCACACCATTCTATGTCAGTGGCACCCTGTCCCTCAGAACATATAACAGCGCCAGGAATATAGTTGATATGTAATAAATACTTACTGAGAATGACTAATTTAATAAAATAATAGATTCAAGCAATTGCCCTGAAAAGCAGGGGAATGAAGCAGCCAGCAGTACTTCCAGGAAGCAACTGAGAAACACCCTTTGGCACCCACCATTCAATCATCTTAACATCAGTCTTGAAGCTTAAGAAATCAAATTTAGGGCCAAGAAAGCATAGCTCACGCCAACTATTTTTCATTCCCCAGGCCACTGATTGCCTCACTAAATCTCTCACTTTGCTGAATATGTGAAATCAATTATTATAGGATGCAAATGACAGAAAGTTTTTGGAAAATTATTTTATTAATAAAAGATTATAATGTCAAAGCAGGGATTAAAAAAAACTCTGCATTCTGACATTATGTAAATTCAGAAGAACACAGACAGAAGATTTGATAAATTACCTCTCTAATTGTGTCTCCCCTGCTTCTCTATTGTGAACTATCTCTATATCTGAACCAATTTAATATTCTCAATAGTTCCCTTCTTACAATAGGGCAAAGCTTCTAGGTCTTAAGAAAATTTTTGACTTTCAGGTACCCGTAGATCCTGGGGGAATCTCTCCAGATACAACCTCCTACTCCTGAATGGTAAACTTCAATGCCATTCTATTTCTCTGATTTCTGTCCAGTTTCTTGTCCCCTGATTTTGGTTCTTTAGACCAGAACAGTTTGATGCTTTGTTCAGACTATCAGTCCTTGGCAGTATGCCAACCTTAGATAGTATCTTGAAGATTTTCCTGATTTGATTTCCAGCCTGAGAATTAGATTAGCTATCCTTTCATTGTTGTGCCCATCTCTGGTACTTAGCACCTCAAACTTCATCCAACAAAGGTCCAGGGCCCTTTTGCTTCCCTAGGAGGAATGTTCAAACAAGCAGATGAATCAACTCCTTCTTCTCTAAACAGAGATCTGTGTCCTTTTCCTCATGCTCTTTCCCCATTTGAAACCTCTGTCTTCACATACCTCATCTGTCCAGTTCTTACTTGGTATTCAAGGCTTTATCCCAACCATCAATTCAATTAGGAAGCTTGCTCTATACTAACCTATCTGTAGCTGAGCATTTCAAGCATACTTTGTCTATGCCTCTCAGTTGTCCCTTATCTTCTACTGTTTCATATTTCAAAAATATTTTAAAGTATAAATATATTAAACTCAGAATAGCTCTGTGAATTATTATTTTTTGAGAGTCCTAAGAAAGCTATATTGTACAATTTTTGGTATCTCTCACTATATTTTTAAAATACTTTGCATGTAAGTAACCTATAGAATGGTATACAAATGAATAAATATATAGCTATTTTTAACCAGTTATTCTTAATATAAATTTATAAATCATACAAGTAACTTATGAAATCTTTTGGTAGCTCTATAGAAAAGATGGCAAATTCAGATCAACTCTACCTTTCCTCTATAATTATTTTTAAAATTTACAATAACTTAAATAGTACTTATGCACAATTAAACCTTGATTTGATCTATGGCATAGGTCCCTGCCCAGGTACTTGGGAAGTAGACTTTAAGATGGAGATTTGGATGCAGGGTTTTATAGAGCAATGAACTAGGGAATAACACTGGTGCTGGTGTGAGAAAAGAGCAGGTGGAAAGAGAAGTTCAACTGCAATGTAAATGATAAAGAGGCCTCAGCAATCCCTGGGGAGCTCTGAAGCAGAATGACTGACTGTTCAGAGATGTTCGGACTTGAGGCATAGGAACCACTTATACCCCAACATCAACCAGCCACCTTACAAAGACCACTCCGAGGGTGGGAATATACAGTCAAGTGAGGCGGCTCTCCTCAGCTGAGGACATCACCTTGGAGAGGGAGGAGGGAAGTTTTTAATTTGGATGAAGTTTGGTTTGTTTTTTCTTTCCTGATTTTGTTCAGTAGGACAAGAAATCAAACATGAACATTGGTGGTTTAGACCAAGGATTGAAAACATTTTATTCTCTGTAAGTCATTTTATTATTTTCCAGGGTCTCACCTCCATTCCCATAGCCTGAAATTAAATGTTTATTTCAGATTGCCAAAGTTCCAATCCATAAGTCAAATAAAATCGTTAGTTGCTTTTGAAAGTGTTTTATGAGGTTAAAGAAAGCAGAAGTACATTGTTCTCAAGGAATTTGCCATTTAAACTAGATGTAGCTATGTTTGGAGGATAGACTGTTGAACTGGGAGTCAGATTAGTTTGGTTCAAATTCTACTTCAGCCTTTGAATAGAAAACAAGTTGTTGAACTGCCTTAACTGTCAACTTTATTACCCATAAATTGGAGCTTATTCACCTAAAAGGCCTTTGCATGCACGAATGAGATAATAAATGTGAAAGCACTTTGTAATCACTAACATCCTATACAAATATAAGCCATTGTTATTACTAAGACCCAAAGCCAACTTTAGAAAAGAATATGTTATTTGTTGATCAATGAAAATGACCCCTGGAGACCTCCTTCCCTAAATCAGCGCACACTCTACTAAGATGTAATACTACCTGTCATTTCACCATGTGTAATGCATTGCTTTATGTTAAGTAAGCCTTCTCAGGTTTCCATTTAAAATGGAAACGTCTCCTAGAAGAGTTACAAAGTCACAGCTCGGAGTGAATAGGTCTCAAAGACCTTGTGTTAAATACATGGCACCTAGGCCACATTTACATGTGCCTTCCCATCTACTCTTTCTGACAAGGGCAATATAATATAAAAATGCAAGCCCTAAAAGACTTGAAAAGACTAGAAGGGAAAAAAGAAACACACAAAAAAACTAGAAACCAGTTGGGGAGACATCAAAAAGAACAAGAGTCTACTTTTCCAATTGTCCGGGGTGAGCCTTGTAAATAGCAGATATTAGAGATACAGGGCACTGATAATTATGATCAGGTTGTATTTTTTAACAGCTTTATTGAGACATAACTGACATAAAGAACTGCATGTGTTTAAGTGTACATATAAGTATACAGTTTGATGTACTTTGGCATGTTAGAGTCCCATAAAACCATCAGTACAACTAAGAAAATGAATAAATCTCTCAACCCTCCCCCACCTCAAATTTCATCCCTCTGACTCCTCCCACTCTCCCTCTTCTCAGACAAGCACTGACCTACTTTCTATCATTCTGTAGTACTTTGAATTTCCTAGAATTTTAGGTAAATCATATCGTATAGCATTTATCTTTTAAAAACTCTGGTTCCTTTCACTCTGCATAATTATCTTGAGATTGTTCTAGGTTATACCATGTGTCGTGTTAATTCCTTTTTATCTCTGAATAGTATTGCATTATATGAACATCAGTTTGCCCTTTCATATGTGGATAAAGTTTGGATGATACCAGGTTACCTATTATGAACAAAGCTATGAACTTAAGTATGTAAGTCTGTATGGACACCTGTGTCATTTCAGCTAATTTTCTAGGAGCAAAATGGCTGATTCATAATCTAGTATACATTTACTTTTGTAAGAAAGAAACTCTTTTCCAAAGTGTTTGCACCATTTTGCTTTCCCACTAACAGTTTGTTGGAGTTCCAGTTCCTCCACAGACTCTCCAACACTTGGTATATTGTCAGTGTTTTTTTTAATGTTAACCATTCTCATAGGCATATAGGGTATCATTATAGTTTTGACTTACATTTCGTTAATGACTAGAGATATTAAGCATCATTTCATGTGCTTATTTTCCAACCATGTAAATCTTCGATGGTGAAAAGTCTAATTCCTTCAGGTGGTTCTTTCCCTCCCAAGTAGTTTCCTCATGAGAAGTGCTAAACAGCTAAATGCTGTTGTATTTAGGAGAGGAGACCCTTTCCAGTCTCCGGTGTTCTCCTCCCATGCAGCACTCTTCTTTCTGGTACTCTGCCATGTGAATTCCAGTTACCTTAGCTTTCCCAGGCTCTTAACTCTATTTCCTCAGCTAAGAGGGTCCACTGTACCCTGCTTCAGTTTGCCCGCTACAACCTGGAAATTCTCTCAAGTCAGTATGCTGTGGAAATCCTAGGGTTCACCTCATTTTTTCTCCCTCTCAGAGATCACTCTCTTGAATGATTAAGTCAAATGTCTTACAAATCATTCTTTCATATATTTTGTAAATATTTTCTTGTTTCAGGTAGGGACAAATCTGTTTGCTGCTGCTTCCTCTCATCTGGAAGCAAAAGTCTACAGATTGTACTAATTGGGGAGCCAATTATAGCAAATAAACCCCAACATCTTTCTTAAATAATTGGGAAATTACTTCTTTCTTATGCAGTCCACCGTGGTTCCTACCTGCCAAGTAGAAGGTATTTCTTGATAGGATCATTTAGGGATCCAGGTTCTTTCCAGAGAGTGATTCTATCATGACCTAGGTCCCAGGAGTGTATTGTATTCAGTTGGAAAGCAGGAGAAATGAACACAGAGAGGACACATTATTTCTTAATTGCCTGGGCCTGGAAGTGACATCACTTTCCCCCACTTCTCATTGATGAGGACTTGAAGGTCCCATCTGGATGCAGTGGGGAAGGATTGAGACTGGGTACGAGAGAAAAGCAAAGAGAGAGAAAATTAAGTTTTGTTCCTGGAGTTGAATGGACAAAGTTATAATTTTTCTTTCATACATTTTGAGCAAAATAATTTCTAATCATTTTAGGTCCAATTATTCTACTCCTGAATATATAGGCTGGATACAGACTCTGAAAATTGAGCTTAGCAAATAATTATTTAACACATTAAGAATCCATGTTCTTGTATATGTTCTAAGATGATATAGTTGAATGAGAGATTACCTCTGTGCTGGTCCAGAAGCTCTTTTGGGGCCTTTCAATTTCTTGGCAGACAGGCCATTTGAGTAGTCAACTTTACTCTGCCTTGGCTGCCTTCTTCTCCAGTTTAATAGCATAGTTCCCACTCTGCTGGAGATAAATGCAACTAAATAACAGTCTTGTAACCAAAGAAATGTCATGGTACCCATCCAAGTTCTCAAGTGAGTGAGTAGTACCAGCATGTCAACCTGATAGAACTTAGGGACAGTTGCACAATGCATTTCGTAACAACAAACAGACCGATCAACTGCCAAGACAATTTAATTGTTAAAGCAGTCAAAACCGGTCAGCCTGAACGTAATACAGCCTAAGTAATGTGATCTCTTCCAACAGCCCAAGTGGAAGTAAGACAATGCCCTAAGTTACTATGTGTTATACAAAAAACATGGGGTACAGATTTTTAAAATTTATCCCATTGGTCTTTTGATTTTCTACAGCCTTATATGATATTCTTAAATATGTTCATCCATTAATTAATTAACACTTTACCTTTCAATTATGCTGTATAGTTTGGAATGATTTTTTAAAATTATTGTTATTACTCATTGCCTCTGATGGTATAGGAAAATGAGGCTCAGGGATGATAAACTTAGCTTCTGGCTATGATGAAATAAGAAGCAATGATTCACCTTGCTACCTGAAATAAATGCACTGGACAAATATAAGAAAAAAGTTTTGAAGACAGTGGAAATCAAGAAACAAAGAATGGTGATCCCTGAGAGATGAGAACCAAACGAGATGAGTGCAGTGGTCACCCCAGCTACTGCCTTGAGAGGATCTCCAGGCCTCAGTGCAGGGAGAAGGAATTCCGTCAGAACCCAGAGAACTCTCTGAGTAGAGAAGAGGGTGCCGAGTCCAGGAAAACAGCTGTGCTGGAGTTTACAGGGCAGACTACCGGAGGGGTGATGGCTGCACAAAGAGCTCTGAGGTTCTATAACAGGGGTGATAAAGATAAACTAATGAAACAGAAAAGAGTGTAGAAACAGACTCACACATTTAAACTGATTCTGAAAAAAAAGTGCAAAGTCTACACTAAGAGATTAGATAGTCTTGACAAATGTTGCTCAAATGACTAGGTAACCATACACAAAAACAATAACCTTGACCCATACCTTGCAACATATACAACAATTAAAATAAGTTACAGTACTAATTTTAAAACTCAAAATGACAAAACTTTTAGAAGACAATACAGGAGAAATACTTTGTGACCTTAGGTTAAGTCAAGATTTTATAGATATGACTGACCCCAAAAGAATGATTTTAAAAAACCCCACAAACATTAATTAGAAATTAGACAAGGAGAAAATATACACAAATGTGCACTAATCAAATAACAATGTATGATTTGTATCAAAAACTCCTAAAACTTAGTAAGGAAACAACCCAATAAGAATAGGCAAAGATATGAACAGATCCTTCACTAAAGAACACAGACAGATGGCAGTTTAGCACATGAGAAGATAATATTGTTAGTCATTAGGGAAAAGCAATGTGAAACCACATTGGGTTACCATTACACATGTATTAGCATGACAACAATTTAAAAGACTGAGCATATATACAAAATGTGGGCAAGAATGTGAAGGAACTGAAGCTTGCATAAACACTGGTGGAAATAGAAAATGGAAACTATTTTGGAAATCAGTTTGGTAGTTTCTTAAAATTTAAATGTATACCTACCATTTGGTGTAGTCATTCCACCTTACATATGTACTCAAGAGAAATAACTAAGAAAGTAAATAACCATACAACTTGTATAGGAATATTTATGGCAATCTTATTTTTTTAATAGCCAGAAACTGGAAATAATTCAAATGCCCATCAATAGGTGAACGATAAAGTGGTATATCCACACAATGGAATACTGCTCAATAACAAGGAATGGAGTATTGATACATATAAAAACATTTAAAAAAATCAAAGTAATTATGTTGAGTCAAGGAAGCCAGAAGAATAGAGTTTATACCATATGACTGTATTGAAAAAATTTCTAGATAATGTGAAATAATACATAATAACTGAAAGCAGATCAGTACTTGTCTGAGGATGGAGGTGGAGGTCAAGCTCTGGGGAGAAGGAAGAGGAAAGCATTGCAAAGAGGCATAAATTTGGCAGGTGATGGTTATATTCTTTATTTGGGCTATCATGGTTGCACGTGGATATGGCACATATGTGAACATAAAAAATTGTTCACTTTAAATAGGGACAATTTTTTATATGTCAATTATACCTCAACAAAGTTGTTAAAGAATGAAAAGTCAAGTATATTCCATTAAATCAATAGATATTTGCTGAGCAGCTGCTCAGCACTGTGAACTATTCAAGATACTGGTGATAAGAGTGGTGAATAAGGCAGAAGTGGTTCTGATGACACAGACGTTTTGTTGAGGGATGGACTTGTTATAAATTACAATGAGGAAAGGGGTGGAGGGATATTTTTTGGTGGGGTAGGAGTATGAGAGGAAATCAGAAGTTCAGTTTAGTGTGAGATTCGATTAGACATGTAAATGGAGATACTGAGTGTGTAAATCTTAAGAATAAGAGAAATCCTAGGTGCAAACATACATTTGGAAGCTATGAGTAAGTAGATAACTACTTTAAGACATAAAATACAATTAGATCATTCAGAAAGTGAGTGAAGATAGAGAAAAACTGCAAGGAAATGCTTTGGAACATGCAGCTGTTCAACCTTTCAAGAGGTGAGAAAGGAAAGGCAGAAGAGTGAGAATGAGGGGCTAATAGTGTAGGAAGAAAACTGGGAGAGTGTAATGTCCCAGAAACCAAGGAAAGAGTATTTCAGGGAGGAGGAAGTAATCAGCAGTGCCAACAGATTCTGTTAAATAAGTTAAGGAATGAGAATTGACTATTGAGTTAAGCAATGTGGAGGCCCCCAGCAAAATTCTATTTGGAGTGGTGAATTTAAGAGAGAATAGGACATAAGGAACTGGAGACAGCCAGTCCAGATAATTCTTTCAAGGAACTTTGCTTTAAAGAGACCAGAGAGCTGAGCTGTATGATACCAAGAGGGGGGACATGAAATCCAGAGTGGTTCATTAGTGATAAAATGAGAGAAATAATAGTGTGTGTCAATAGGACTAGTCTGGAAATAGAAAAACATGATGCAAGGGACAGAAGGCAACTGAGTGAGAGGCACTCTTGAATAAGTAGAAGAGAACAGGCTCTAGCTCAGAGAGAAAGGGGTTATTGGGCTTAAGTAGGTGTATGGACAGCTCCCTGACTATAAAATAGGAGCCATGCAGACATTAAAACTTCAAAGTGGAGAGATAAGAAAGTAGGAGTTTACAGAACTTTTACTTTGAATGACTCTATGGAAGGCAGTGGTATCTGTTCTTGCTCTACAAAGGCAGAGTTGAATAGTTGTGATAGAGACCATCTCACCCACAAAACCAAAAATATTTATGATATGGTCCTTTTCAGAAAAAAGACTTGTGGAAGAGAGTGGAGCTTCTGAGTTCCAGCTTAGTCGTATATTCAACAAATCTTTAATAAGTGTCTACTCTCCACCATGTTCTTTGAAAAATAGTGGGACAGAAAGAGCTACCAAAGTTGACATTATCTCCCATTCCTTCCCTTGCTCATGATGTCTGATGATTTTCCTGAACACACCATTGAAACAACTCCTGCCAAGATCGATGATGATAACTTAAATGGCACATACAAAAGAGAATCTCTGTCTTACTTATTCTCTTGGCCAATTTTGAATATATTAACACATATATAGACCAGATGGACCCGTATTCTCAAGACTAGAGTCATTCTTCCATCCTCGTTATGTGAAGTATTTCAGATCATCTTTCAGGAAGCCAGGGATAATCACAGATAACTTGAAAATTACTATTTTGGGAGTTTGGAAATCATTAACCAAGTTGAAATAATGGAGGTATTAGGTCCATAGGAAGAAATCAAAAATAGTAATTTGGGCTAGAAAGAAATGCAACCTTAAGAATAATTAACATGCAGATGATAGTTGAACCTATGGGAGTAGGAAAAAAAATGAGGAGCCTATGGGTTAGCCAAGGAAGTTAAAAATGACCAGAAGACCAGTGGAGTATAAGTCAGTCCCACTCAATTCGCTGACTTTTCCCCAGGGCTCACTACTTGCCAGGAAAGACATGGAATTTGAGTATGGATAATAATAAAAGAGGGATAAGGAGCCAATTCCAACATTCTACATTACTTGGCAAAAAGAAAAAGAAAAAAGGTATAGAGTAGTACTTCACTGAATAAATTTAGAAAACATACTGTATTCAACTATATTTTGAACACATTTCTATGACTATACATTATTTAATGCCTTGTCACGACATTACCACAGGCAAGCCACTCAAGCCACGTTTTTATTTAGGGTTTTTACACAATTTCATTTTTTTTGAATTTTTGTGCAATATATCAGAATATCACATTCTTTTCCAAACCCACTGCTATTGGACATTCCTCAAAAGCGGCATCTTGGCTTCCTTCAAGCCACTCTTCATATTTTACATCTGACTCAGCACATGTCAAGAGTGACTCTCTTTGCTGAGTGATGACCTGATTGGTTTTTTTAAGTTTACTACTTTCTTTTTTTTTTTTTTAGATAATTATTATTTATTGAAGGGTAGTTGACGCACAGTATTACATTACATTAGTTTCAAGTGTACAACACAGTGATAAAACATTTATATACATAATTCTAGGTTCCAGCTATCACCCTACCAAGCTGTTACAATATCTTGACTATATTCCTTATGCTATACATTACATCCCGGTTACTTATTTATTTTACCATTGGAAGTCTGTCCTTTTTTTTTTCTTTTTTTTTTGTGAGGGCATCTCTCATATTTATTGATCAAATGGTTGTTAACCACAATAAAATTCTGTATAGGGGAGTCAATGCTCAATGCACAATCATTAATCTACCCCAAGCCTAATTTTCGTCAGTCTCCAATCTTCTGAGGCATAACAAACAAGTTCTTACATGGAGAACAAATTCTTACATAGTGAATAAGTTACATAGTGAACAGTACAAGGGCAGTCATCACAGAAACTTTCGGTTTTGCTCATGCATTATGAACTATAAACAGTCAGTTCAAATATGAATACTTAAGTTTACTACTTTCTATAACTTACCTCTTATTTTTTAGTCTTAAAATATTGTTTCCCTTGATTTAAGACTAAATCAAAGCAATGTTGCCCTTGTGATATTCTTTCCATCTACTTGCTTCAATTTATAATGAGCAATAAACCTGTCAATTTCTTAATTCTTCCTTTCCCTACCTCTCTCTTTATGACCCTGAAATTTGTTTATAATGGGGGAAGCTGTTAGGTGCACCACTGGCAGGCTGGGTTCTCAGAAGCACACAATTTCACAGAAACTTTGGGTATTTCTCTTGTTTTTATTTTTTAAAAGTTCTTCTTTTAAATAAAGGCAAGAAAAACAGCTACATGTGTGGCTGATCTAATTAGAAAGTTAAAAGCCATGTGATACTGATTTTTTTTAATTGTGTAAAATAATTTAAACTAAAAAATAAATTTTTACTTTGGCTAAATGTGTTTTCTAATACATTTCAAAACATTTCTAATACATATAAGTAATTTTATAATTTATTATTTTGGCCCCAGATTCTCAGTGGCAGTATGGGAGGACAAATTGCTGTTCTACCAAATGCAATCCCTCTCTAAAATGCTATTAATCTAGATCAGGGCTTCTCAATCTAGGCATGATGGACATTTTGGGCCAGAAATGTTTGTTTGTGAGGGGCACTCCTGTGTATTATAGGATGTTTATCAGCATCCCTGGCCTGTACCCACTAGGTTCGAGTAGTAACCCCCAAGTTACGACAATCAAAAAAGTTTCCAGCCATTGTCAAATGTCTTGGGGTGGGGGGAAAGGGAGATGAGAATGTCTAATGTAAATTTAACAAAACTGATTTAATGGTAATTACTGAGGGAAGTTTTACCATTAAAATTGATTTAATGGTAATTATTGAAGGAAGAATTTAATGAAGAGGTTTTAGAGTTTTGGCTGGTTTTACTTCTGCTCCTTCCTCCTTTTCTTCCTCCCTTTTATCCCTCTTTACTCTAATGGATAAACACTATTCAACAAAAATGTTACATGGAAGTCCATTGTGTGAAAGTCTAACAGGTGGGCTCCACTTCTTGAAATGGTGTGATCTGGAGAATTATTATATTTATCATGATTTTATTTTCTGTATTTTTATGAACTATATTATGAACTATAACCAACATTTACATTTGTAGAACGCTTACCCTCTGGACTCTGCCTTATTGTCTAACTATCCAGTCCAGTGACCGTTCAACAGGTTCTGTCTATACCTTGGCTTCTTTAATCCTCACAAATGAATGAAGTATTAACACCCTGAAGTTACAGAAACTTAGCTATTAAGTGACTGCCCAAATTCAGTTGTTATTTTTTTCCATTGTAATATACTTTCTTAAACTGAATCTCAAATAAAGGTGAGCCACTATATTAGGCTTAAGCTCTGTATGATGCATACAATGCTAAAGATGAAATGCTGCCATCATTTATTTTATGGATTAGCTTCTACCTCATCCATCTAAGTTTTCCTTGCCATTAGTTTCCCTGGCATTGATGGCATTCAAACTATAAAGCAAATATAAATGTGTCAGTTTTGCTCAGAAACATAGGATGACCTCGCATCACTTACCATATGTGACTTAAGCTCCCTGAGGTAGCATACAGGGTTCTCCACGATACAGCCTCTGCTTGCCTCTTCAGATTTGTAATTCACTCTAACAGCATCCAGTCCTCAGGAGGAGAAAAGATGGCATATAATCTTTCCCTGTCCACTTCCCCCTTCTCATCTATGTGAGTGTTTCTGAAACAGGTGCTTGTACGCTTCTGTTTGGAAGAGACCCTTCCTGTTAGCTGATTCCTTTTCATCCTGTAAAACTTAATTAATGAATTGTCAGCCTTGGTAGAACCTTTCTTAATAACTCTAATCTTAACTCTGGGTTATATACCTTTCTAGTCTTAATACCTTTATAATAACCTGTTATCTATCATTACTCTTAATAGACAATAATATACTATCATCTGTTTTGATGCTTATCTCCTCTACTATCTGTTACTTTTTTTGAGAACAAGGTTGTGTAATTAGTTTTATTATCAATGCCCTGAATAGAGCTATGAGTAATCATTGTATAAATCTTTGTTGGATACATGGATTAATTTCATCTTAGGATCCTCAATTTACAACTAGGTTAAATTTTTATAATGATACTAAGAAAGGAGTTATCTTTTTAAAATAGGACAGTCTCCCTTGCTTTCCTAGAAAGCTCCATCGAGTGCAAATCTCAAGATAAGAAAGTACGGAGAGATCTACAGAAATTCATCACTTCTTTGGAAGGACAATTATACAGCACATTTTTTCCTTACTGATTGCCACAGGCAGAATCATCTTTGAGGATAAAAGATGGCATATAATCTTTCAGACAGTTTTAATAATAATCATAAATAGAACATGACTCATTGAGCCTTTAAGTGGAAGAAAGAAAAAACAGTTTCAAATTGCAGTTTTCAAACTACATGGTCAGAAGACTGCACGGGAAGCTCAAAGGGAAATTATGTCCTCCTTTAACCAGGTAAACTTCTTTCTTTGACTCTGGATATGAAATCTAAACTCTCTCTTGATTATACCTGCAAATTAAAGCTGATGTATCATTCATCAGGGATAAATGCTGGCTGGTCTATTCTCAGAAAGCACCTTTAGGCTAAAATCCCTAAGGCCTGTGTGCACGGTACTCAACAGTGATGTCATGTGTGAGCAATTATAAAATGAGTCACTGTGATCCTTTATCTTTGCAAAAGCATTTGTTTTTGTAAACTATGTTTTTCAAAATGATCTTTTCTTCCTCTGCTCAGTGGCATCCATGGCTCAGCATTCTACTGTCGACCTTCCTTGAGGTAAAAATAAGTGCCTGTACTCCCCCAGCTGGTCATGTTTGAACCTAATTGAAGGACACCTCTGCAAAATTATGTGAGAAATTTGGAACTAACATGCCTGAAAAGCCTATCAAATGTTAGTCATTGTATCATAATCCTATGAAGTAGAATTATTATACCCGCTTTACAGATGAGAGGAGCAAGTATTAGTACAGTCCTGTGAGTGCCTTCACCTACCTCCCAGAGTAGCCTCCATAGTACCTAACAGAAAGGAATGTTTCAAGGCCAGAGGACAATTAGGCCTTGCAGTCTACTCAGCAAGAACTAGCAGGGATGGATGTCCAGAGCCTATGGAGGGCTCCCAGGAGACTCACAGAGTTCATTCATAAACCCAAGATCATATAGATGATAACAAATCAAAGAGTCCTTTTTATCTAGGCCAGTTTGACCATCTCTGCTTTTTCTGTTCCATCATATGAAATTCACTTCAGATTCTGCTAAGTGCATTCATACTTGCTTCATTTGATCCCCATGCAGAATATTATGGTCCATCGTTTACACTCTGTCTTGCTAAATCTCATGCAGCATGTTCTATTTTCCTTGTGGTTCTAATCACATTTTACATACAGACTACATTTTAATTAAATGTTCCCCAATGTTCTGCTTTGCTAGTTACATAAAAGTAAAATCACTGCTTCAGCCTCTTGCTTTGAAATTATTTTTATGAAAGATGTTATAGAAGGAAAAGAAGCTGTTTTTTCCTTCAAGGGTTTTGAAATCTTGTTGGGAGAAGCAGAACATAAATATCTAACAGAATAAGGGAAAATTATTTATACATACACACAAATTGGTGGTATGGATTTTGGAACTTTAGATACTTGGGAGTCTTTAGTAAATGGGATGGTTCTCTGGGGCTGATACTAAACTGATAAACTTACAAAGAAGGGATGCCTTGCCATCTGTCTCCTGAAAAAACAGATTTTTATTTGGCAGATGGAAAAAGAGTGTGGTGAGGACCTCTTGCAGTATCGGGGTGGGAAATGACTGGACACATCTGGGCTCAGTGTGATTAATGAAGTATGATTAAGACAAAATCCCAAATGTGTTCCAAATTGCATCCCTCCAGTTGTAACACCTTCTTTGATTTCTAGACTTATATATTCAACTGCTTACAAGACAGGGATATTCCATTTTTTTCAAAGGAAACTGAAATTTCACATATTCGAGACTAAACAGCTCATTCTCCTTTCCACACCGTGAAACTCCCTTGCTCCCAGGGCTCCTGGTGTTGAAGGCACCACCTCACCTCTAGGAGAACAAGCCAAGAGCCAGGAGTGAAAGCTGATACTTTTCTTTCCCTTCAGTCCTTACAGATGACCCAGTATTACTTGAGGATCCCATTGTTCTCCAACTACTTTCTCTTTTTCATCTCCCATTCATGTGCTTCCTAATTCAGTTTACAACCACAGGTTGCACAGAATACTGGAAACGCCTTCTAATTGTTCCTCCTATAGTCAGTCACACTTGCCTTCTTCTAATGTGTTACAGCATGGCAATTTTTTTTTGAAAGTAAAATAAATTTAACCCTGAAACATCTCTGCCAAAAAACACTTCAACAGCTCCGCAGAGGACACTGTAAAACACCTGTGAAGTCACAAATCGTCTGGTTAGGCTTCCATTTCCAGACTAGGCTCACACCACTGCTCTCCTGCTTGCAGGGCCCTCGTCTTCTCTGGCCTTTCATTTCCTCTAAGGAGAGGAGTCAAGGGCCTTCCACGTAAAGAATGCGGAGCACTGGGGAGGTGTCTTCTCCTAGTGACCTGAGGTGAACCTGTGGTTTTTTGAAGATCTTACTACAGTCATCGCTGCTTTTGGTCTATCATCCTGTCTTAAGGAAACCCTTCTCTACTCTCTAGATTAAATCAGGTTATATGTAGAATGACTTAGAGTCAATAACAGTAATAACAACAACAACATAAAAAGCAGAAGTAGATGGTTAGAAGTTTGTCTGGGGCTTAAATTTGATTTTAATTATTTTGACATCATAGAAGAGTTAGAAGAAACCTATACACCCTTTTCCTAGAGAAAAAAGAAATATTCACACACACACACAGAGACACAGATTTGTATAAGAATGTATAAACCCCTTCCTGAAGATCATATATTAGGTAAACCCAATTTAACAATTCTGACGACCCTTCACATTCTGTGGTTAAAATGCAGTTTCTCAATTCCCACCACAGAAACCTGGATTAAAGAGATATACAGTGCACTTCAGGAATTGCTACTTTTATTTATTTATTTTTTAGACACCTACATGGTCCCAGTACTGTGACCTTCACACTAGATTTAAAAAAATGCTACTCTAGAAAAATCATCTGATGATTGAAATATAAACAATGATACATTCTTTGAAAGTGTTCTGGTTATAAGATAACTATGGGGAACTATAGCTAAAATATTGATTTGTATATTTGAAAGTTGCTAAGAGAAGAAAGAGATCTTTAAAGTTCTCATCACAAGGAAAAGAATTTGAACTATATGAGGTGACAGCTTTTAACTAAACTTATATATACACACATATTTATATACCTCAAATAACTATGTTGTGCACTTTAAACTTATATAATGTTGTATGTCAATTATATCTCAATAAAACTGGGAAGGAAAAGAAAAAGTATTCTGAATCAGGAAGAGATGAGATCAATAAATTTAAGGTGTCATTCATTTGCTACTCCATGTGAATTTGTGGAAGAAAGCCTTGCATACCAGCCTGCACACAGCATAAAATACTGCTTTGAAATATTCTCATGTTGAGCTTCTTTCTTTCCTTATGCACATCTTCATTGTAAACCATCATGGGTTTGCTTTGATTAACTTGTTGCCTCTGGGTTCAATAGACCTTCCACTCTAATCAGTAACCTGACTTCTTTCTGCTCTGGCATGTTTTATTTAATCTCCAAAAAAAGGCACTGCTTGCAACTGATTAGCATCAGCTACTGGAACTCTTTCGAAATATGACTTTCAAAGCAATCCTATCTGTGAGACATTACTATGTCAGCTTCAAGTTCCTGATTGAGACATCTAAATTGAAACGAGGAGGCAAATTTATGGATCTTGTGAAACTATGCTGGTTGAATCTAACGTGTAAAGTCCTGAGGCGTTGTATTACCTAATCGCTGCCTTTATGACTAACTACCGTCATTATCACTGCATTCAGCACTGGCAAATTTTCAGGGCAAGAGGTACCCAAGCTTCAAACTTAGAACACCCAGTGTATTCCCACTTAGTGCAGATCTGGCACATAGTAGGTGTCTCAATATGTTAAATGATTATGTATGTACATTGAATACCCAATGAAGGAATCTAAAAAATGAACAGTGATTTTTTTTTTTCCTGCTTTCTACCCATATTCTCTTGCTCAGGCATCTGGAAATGAGTACGGCACAAGGGCTGTATAGTAATATCTGATCATAGTCTGACTGAGTGATCTGGATAAATCATTTCAGTTGTCTGCTTTCTCACTTATTATAAAACTTTCATCAACAGAAGTCTAACTAATTGGAAATGTCTATTGTGTAAACACTTTGGAGAAACTGGTTGTTCTTTTTATCCATTTAACCAACAAAGGAGAATTTAATACAAAAAGCAGGCAAATATATTTGAAAATAAACTTCAGTGCTCTTCCCTGACTTCTGTACATTTTAAATTCAGTTTCTTATGGTTTTATAGCCAATGGCTGCAGGCCTGAATGAAAAGCTTCAAGTTCAAAATCGTGATCCTTCCTCCCACAGATCATTGTAATGTATCTACAATCATTCCACAAAGAATCACTTTTAGTCACCACACTCTGCCTACTAAGGCTGGAAAGTGGCTGGCATATTTTAGATTTTTTCGTAACAGTAGTAGAAAAAGTAAGTTCTCAATAGTTCCTTACCTACATTTATTGGGTCTGCCAAGTGTGAATTAGTTTTATCTTCTGTCTTCACACTGACCACTAACTCTCTTCATCTTGTACCCCCTGTGGGAGGAGGTCTCACTTCCCTGCTGCGGTAGGAAGCCTTGATTCTCACATGCTGCCCCATTTTCTCCTCTGAACCCATGTCATCCTCTCTTCTCTTGCTCTGATTATTCATGATACTGCCCTGTCCCACTCTACCTTGAAATATACACACATTCCTCCTATGTGAATAAATGACAATAACCACTAGAAAAAAAGTTACTGCTCTACTCTTCAAGGTATGCCTTAAGGTTTTTCTTTCACTACCATTGTACACCAACTCCTGTGTCTATTCTCATCTTTACTTTTTCATCATTTATTTTGATCCTTTAAACTCTGTACTCTTAAATTTCTAGGCAGAGTAGCACAGTGATTAAAAGCACACATTCTGGTGACAGATTGCTAGATTTTCAATTACATTCTCAACTCTTTACAGTAGGGTCATATTGGGCACTGAATATAAAATCTTGATGCTTCAGTTTTTTTGCACCTGTAAAACAGGGATTTAGAATGCATAACTCAAAGAATAATTTGGGATTAATTGAGTTAAATCAGACAACACAACTAGAAGAGTGCTTGTCACACAATAGGCACTCAATATGCCTTAAATCAGTCATGTTGCTCTGGTCATAATCCCCATACCACCATCACCATCACCACCACCATCACCAACACCACCACCATCACCATCACCACCATCACCATCACCATCACCATCACCACCACCATCACCACCACCACCACCATCACCACCATCACCATCACCATCACCACCACCATCACCACCACCATCACCAACACCAACACCATCACCATCACCACCATCACCACCACCATTACCACCATCACCACCACCACCACCATCACCACCATCACCATCACCACTACCATCACCACCATCACCACCACCACCACCATCACCACCATCACCACCACCACCACCATCATTGTCCCCATTCTCATCATTCTACCAAAGCTGAATTATCAACAATGTTTAGATAACACTTAAGTTTTAAAATCAATAGAAATTTGGCAATCTTTGTTCTTTGCGATTTACATTTGCAAAATGTGGTCCTGTTGACCATTGTGTCAGTACAAGTCCAGCGCAGAAACAGAAACCAATCTATGTATGTCAGCAGTATGGGCTTGAATACTGGGAATTAGTTGCTTACAAAATTCTTTGATGGGTTGAAGGTGTGGAAGTCAGAAAAGACACCACTGTACTATTGAATCTAAGTGCATGTCATGGTTGATATGACTTAGAGATCAGGAGATGGCTTCTCCTCTTGCCTCTTCCATCATTAGAAATACCATTCCCACTCAGGAAGCTAGGGTTTAGCTCCTAGAAAAGTAAATCCTATGACTGAACTGTTTCTAGTCATATTTCATATTATTGCTTGTTGATAGAAACTGAAGCAGGAAGGAGATCTTATACCTCACATCATCCTTGCAAACCCCAGGCAAAGGAGTTTGAGACATAGTTTTCAGCTTCTTTTTTTCTTTTTCTTTTGTCCAGAAAGTTCTGTCCTGATTAACTTCAACTGTCACTTCTGTATAGCTAACTGCCACATTCCTATTCACAGCTCTGACCTTCTTTCTCTAATTTCAAATACATAACTTCAAGAAATATTGGAAATTTCCATATGTATATTATATACCATAACCTCAAACTCAATATATTTATTGTATAACTAAACAAAACCAAAACCAAACACAAAACTCAACCCAACTGTCCCTGTACATACAATTTTAAGAAGTGATATATTTTTTTCCAAGTATTCAGGTCCAAAATCTATGTTTATCACAATGTCAAATTTCTCCTACTCTTTTTTTGATACATGGCTAAGTGGCAGAAAATCTAAAAGAAGGAATAGATTACATGGTCTTAAAATGACCTTCCATAAATCCCAAATCTCTTATTTTGGATTTTTCTTCTTTTTTTTTTTACCATTTTCTTAGAAATGGTCAGTAACAGCTGGAATTTATATTCCTTATCATAACATGATATCACAGTGCTTTGTTTTTTTTAAGCTCTGAATTACAGTGGATTTTTATGTTTAAACATATGCAATTGGGAATGCTGACTTCTTATAATATGGAAATTGAAGAGTCTAACAAAGGTCACTGGATGGAGAAATTATTACAAAATATGATGTAAATTTACTGGTTAGGGGTGAGATAAAATCAGATGGATTCAAAATTCATCTTTGACACTTTCTAGATCTATGACCTGGGGAAGCTACTTCAAATCATTAATTCTGGGTTTACTTCACCATAAAATAGGAGTCAAAATAGTACCCACATCACAGAGAGATCATTATGAAGGTTAAATGTGATAGTGCTACAATAAAGTTCTTACATGTGGTTCCAGGCTCAAAACAAAAACAAACAATAAATTTTGGTTAATGGTAATGTATCACTGCTGATATTGATGCCATCCTCCTTTCCTTTGAATATATTTTCAATGTTGTAGTTGGTGTTCGAAAGTAATTATTATACTTTGTAGATTTACAGCTATAAAACTGATTAGAAATGCTTAGGGACCTGGGGTACAATTTAGTGTAAAATCTTAGTTTCATGAAGGTAACAGATGCACACGTTGCATAGACTGGATGATGATATGAAATCAGCGGGCCTGGCTCTAGTCTCCACAATCAATTAATAAATAATGGTCCTTAAGGTGATTATCCTTTGTGTGTGGGGGCATGTGGTGGTAGGTGGGGAGATTTAGGTGCTAATCAGAATTGAAAACCATTAGCCTCAGTCACCAATAAAAATTGTTCTCTTCTACTAAACATAATGGTAGACTATGTTGATAATGATTACTAAAATGTGTTATTTTTAGTTTAGCTACACACTACAAATATGTGAAACTGAGTAACATAAGAAAGTCTTAGAATACTAGAGAAAATGTTAAACTTCCCCTTAGACCTCTATTTCTCAGTTTAGATAGTAGCTTTGATTGTTCATTGAAATAGGACTGAAAGGGCCCACTAATGTAATTTATTACAAATCACCAGGGATTATACAGACATGCGCTTTGTGTCAGAGATGGTCTTACAAAGATATTGCAACTGAGAAGGAGTTCCCTGTAACTCCATACCTTGAGTTGCCTCAGTAAAAATCTCTTAAGTAAATGAATTAATTTATTAATTACCTACTTAATTTGAATTTAATTTGCCATTAAAACTTTCTCCTCCAATTTCAATTCTGAAAAAAGAAAACTCTATTTTTTACATTAACTTTCAAGTAACTGAACTTTGTCAAATGAAGGCAAGTTCCTTCCTGTCTAACTCAGCAGCTTTCAGAAACATTTTTGTCTATCAGCAGCTCCTAGGTGTGCCCACAGCGTACAACTGCCAAGGAAATCTGGGAGGCCACAGAACAGGGTTGGAGAAATGAGGACGTCATAGGGAGGAGGAAGTCATCACCAAGGCCTGAGCACATGCTGTTCTTCATCACGCCCTGGGACATCCCACCACAGACGTCCTTCTGCCTTCATCTGGGAGAAGTAACAAGCTGACAGTCTCTGCTTCCTCATGGCACCGAGAGACCTGCTGAAAACTGATATCGTTTGGGCTTGTCTTTCTGAAGGACAAGAAGCATCACATCCAAGAGAGTCGAACATGTTCTCTGCACTGCGATGGGGGTTGGGAGGCACCAGTGGTGGGGAGGCTCTGCCTGCTTGGCAGAGCCAGCTCCTTAACGGGAAGGCAGCAGGGTTTTTGCAAGGCAAGAGAGCTGGGGGAATGCTCTGAAAACACCACACCTCTGCCTTTTGGCACTTTAAATCAGCCGAAAAACATCCTTTGGGGACTGGGTTTGGAAAACTTTTATCCTTGCAAGTTCTAACAGAAGGTGTGCCACATAGTTAGGGCTTAGGAAGTAAGCTGCAGGAGGACATTCTTAAGGAAACGCCGATGCTCTAGGGAAGATGGAAGCCACTTGGAAAAGACGATGAAGGCTATGATGGAGACACACACCAACAATATGGAGTTGGCAGTAGAGAGGGAAGGTAGAATGCACAGAAAAGAAAGCCTCATGGGAATTAGTACAAGCTGAAAGAAAGGTACAAATAAAATGCTCATGGGTCAAAGAATGGAAGAACAATGACATCCCTTTAGGAGAAATTACCAAAAGCATGATAGAAGAGGTGCAAGCTAGAAGTAGTACTCAGTAAAGCAAAAAGATGGTCTACTTAAAATACCACCACCACCACCACTGAAAGGGTAAGTTTGAGGCTTTCCCTCCTTATGGAAAACAATTATGTGTCATGTTATTTCACTTTATTGAATTAAAAGTAATTAGAATCCATTCAGCTAAAATGTCCTACTGGAATTTTAAATGGGATTATATTACATTTATAAATTAACTTGTAGAGAATGGATATCTTGCAAATATTTAGTCAGTCTACAGGCTTAACCCACTGAATTAACTTTTTTCTCTTTTTGACCAAGAGGAGTATGTTGGATTTTTGCTTTCTCATATAATATCCATTTCCATTTTCCATAGAGCAGTTATTGGAGTATGGGGATAAGATCATAGAATGACCCTGTTCAAAAATACTGTCTGCTTCTGGGGTGAGTATAATAAAAACTATGTAATCTCAAGACAGAAAATGTATTTTTCAGTGTGATTCACTCTTGTGTTTTCTTAACCTTTGCCACACTCATTGTTCTATATACACTCTCTGCCTTCTAAAGTCGGAAAACAAAAAGCTAAGACTCCCTGATTTAGGGTGGATTAAAGGGATAAATTTGTGTTCAGAAATGTATTCCCCACCAAGAAAATATGTTTCTACCTAACTCACAGGGGCATGGCCTTTGAGACTAGCCATTTCTGTGGGAAATAGCAATTACAATCAATTTTTAAAATTTTAACTAAAGCATGCTTAAAAGGTAAAGCTATTTGTCTCTGAACCAATAAACTCTCTCTGAATTAAAACACCATTCCCAAAGCATTATGGTCTCTGCAAAAGGAGTTAAAAGTCATCTCCATATAGCTTAAGTATTGAATTAACATAAATATTTTAATAGATTAACTGTTTCATGGACACTTCAGAAAAAATGCATGCATATCGGTGGTTTTGGATTCAATTTGAGGGATTTTTTTGAGATCTGGATGTCTCTTCTTGGACCAAGGACGATGGATGCCAGCTCAGGAAACCATGATCTATATTGTCCAAGATTACCTTTCAAACTGTCTGGTACAGGTACAAATAACAGAGATAAGCCCTTCCCCAGTGTGAGATGGTCAGAGCATCTGATGAAAACTGGACAGAGTCTGGAAATAAGCAGTATCTATGATTAAGGACTCAGAAGATAGTGTTTTCCCAAACCTCCCCCCACAAAAAAGAGATAAAAAGTTTTTAAACAAGTTGCTTAAGCCATAGTCATACACTCTGAAAAATGAACATTTATAAAACAATGAAAAATTTGATCAGACCAGCTATTTTATGTGTCCAAAACCTAGATAATCACAGACAAACGTTAATTTTGACTGAAATAATCAAAATTTTATTTTATAAATTCAACAGTATTCATCATCATATCTTGCTCAATAGAAGCTGGTCCCAATGTATCACAGCTTCAAAAGAATGTGATGTGAATTACTATCAATTTTACTTACATATTTTTTAAAAGTCCATCTATTTTATTTAGAGATTTCAAGTCAACTTTTATCATTATTATTAACAATCAATCCTATACCTTTAACTGAAAATGACTACATGTCCTAGTGAGAAGTGACAGGCAGAATTAATTGTCAGGCCAGAAAATTAAGTTTCTAAGAGTAAACAGCTTGGAAGAGAGGTTTGGGTTTGGCTGACAGCTATGATTTCCTATGTGGGGTAAGACTAACGCTCAGAGAATCACTTTCAAGTCTTGCTCTCACACCCTTTCTTGTCCATCAATTCTAAATTTACCTTGCCTTCAACTGTACCGCTACAGGGCTAGGTGGTTTACCTAGTGATGTGACACAGATCCTTACCCCTGAAGAGTATGAGCCTCCGGTCACCATGCCATCCTGATGCTATAACTAATACCTTCCTTCATTTGTCATAAAAATTAGCCATGGGTGTAACAAGAGACACTAAAAAGGGTCATTTCTATGCCAAACAGCTCTTTCTTTGCTAGGATGGTGACTTTCTTCCTGTGTGTGCAACTCACATAGGATAAGGTATCCAGAAACACCCAGGCCATAGCTATCACTTAAATATAAACAGGATCTTTGCTGTTCCACCTGGCAGAAACATCACCCTTTAGGAACCAAGACTTTTAAACTCAGAGTCCATATTTGTGGGTAAGGGGAGCACAAATTACTCATGAAACAACTCATTAGAATCATGACACTGTGCGCATTCCTACTTACACACCTTAATTCCTACACCTAAAGCATTGTATGTGGTGGGGGCACGGTGCCATATCAAATTCAGTGTATATACTGAACCCAGGAGGATGGCTCGCAGTCCTCAGAAGGCATTATCTTTCAGTGCCATCAAGAGCCGTTCCTCCATTCTATCAGACCAAAAACTTACAGTCAGCAGTACTAACCATAGGGACACTAGATTCCATTGCCATGTGCTGAACTACAGAAGACATAGTTTCTCTCCAGAAAAATCAGGATCTGCATTGTGATTCTCCCATCAGGGTATTTTTTAACACTACAGATAAATCCAGTCCTCTAGCATCTGCCAGACTGATGGCCCAAACAGCAGGGCCACTTGTGCTGTAGCTTGGACGTGATACTAACTCCTTTTTCTGCTCTGGATCCCATTTAATCTTGGAAGAGCAATTAACCATATACACTTTCAAGGTGTTTCAGGGTCTTTCCTCTGAGAAGGACCAATTCCTATTCAATTAGTGAATTTCAAATCTGAAAATTGATTCGGGTCTGGAAAATTAACAAGGGACAGTGATATTTTGCTGGAGAGGCTGCTTGTGGAAAGGAAGTTGATTACTAATCATCCATCCATGATTTCTTGGGGTTATTTAGTTTGAGCATTGACTGTATATTCACCTTGTCCCTAATGATGCCATATCCATTAGCATCTCAAATATTATTCTGTGGGTCAACAATTCATGACGGAACTTGCTGCTCGCTGCAGTGATTTCATCTGCCTTATGCCATGTTTAAGTACTATCACATGACTTCTTTATCCTGAGGATCCATCACTCTCCCAGTTATGCGTGAGGCCAGTTCTGCACTGGTACTTATTACTGTCACCATTCTCCTACAGAGGAGAGCCACCACTGATTTTCTCAGTGAACAAAATGCCCCTCTTACCAGAAAATTACTTAGTTGCTTTGGAAAACAGGATATTTTACAGGTGTTCCTGCAGAATTTAGTTAGCTGGAAACTGAGTGATCCTTACATAGTCCGTTCACTGGAGCATGTCTACTTTTCTGAGCCCTTAGATCATTCACGCCATCATTTGTCATGGCAATTCTGACATTTCAGCTTGGATTACCATGAGTTGTAATCTTCTCCAAATTTTTAAGAGACATCCTAACAATGTGCAAAACCCCACCTCAAAGGATTTTTGCCAGAAATTAAATATGATTGCTCTCATATCAATAAATTCTTCCTTATCAAGTTTTATGTTCTGCCCTCTTCTTTGCCCACATATATTCTCTAAGTTCTCTCTGTATATAGTATAGATAGTTCCTGAAGTTTCTTTGGATATATTCCTATATGTCCATAATAGTCCCAGTACTTTCCTGTACAAGTTACAGTTGTGATTTAACCTTAGCTTTTGGTTCAGTAGCTGGAAGGGAAGGAGGGGGAGTTCCCTGGAGGTGGCTCACAGTCTTCTGCAAACAAAGAGGCATCTGCATCACGTTCATGTCATCATCAGGAGTGAGTCTCCAAGAGGAAGGGGTGGACCACGTTCGCCTGTCTAGAACACTGAAGAAAGAAATATGACCAAATCCTACTAAAACTCTTGCAGTAAACAAAAGGTAGAGGAATACTTCTCCACTCATTATAGAAAGCTGATAACGACAACCCAAGGAAACTATAAACCAATGCTTCTCATAAACACAGACACACACAGGTGCATTGATCTATAAATATAATAAACCCCATCGTTGAGGAAGAGTGTGCCCTCCATAAGGAAGCTGAGCCCAAAAGCCTAAATACATTTTTATAATACTGTGAGTTAAAATTAATATTAAAATCCTATAAATCTAAAGGAAACTGTACCATAACTACTTCATGTATCCTCACTTGTTTCATTAGTTTGGGTTGGTTTCACATACAGTTTTATGTTTTGTGTTATTCTGATAAAACTAAATGTCATCTGGCCATTCTTAATTAGCCACTGAATCCAAAATAGAACTACCAAGAAAGTAGCAGTATGAACCTGCTGTTTGTGGAATTGTGAAAGAATTGCCTCTTTTCTTTAAAAGGAATATGCAGTATGGTCTATTAAATACAAAATGAATCATGTTTTATTATGAATGATCTACCTTCAGAAGAGATAGACTTCAAGTTGCAAGATTTAAGCTCAAATCTCAGCTTTTTTGAATAGAATGTTGGGAATATTTCGCAGGTTTCCTGTTTAGGAGTATCTAACACAAGGTAAATTGTCCATGGATATCTGTTTATTATTTAACTGCCACATCATATTTGTTACTTCTTTCTAGAAACACACATTCAGAAAAAGATCTGTGGTAGCTTGAAAGAGCACAAAAATAGAGAGTTAGTCTTTAGCTATATTGTGGAATGATCTTTGCAGTATTTAATTTACAAAATAGTTTTGGTTCAGTGTCACCTACTACCTATACATCTGAGCAGTTATCTGAGTAACGGTTTCCAGGATCAGGGCCATCAGAAAATTCTCTAATTTATAAGTTTTTCTCTGGATACACTGCAGCTGTAGCTTTTAGAAACAGACAAGAAGGGAACCCAAACCAAAATCCTTGATTGTTTGAGTTTTCCAATGAATACTATTTAAGATGTTTCCTTCTGTTGATCCATTCTGTTTGGGACAACATAGCCAGACACTAGACTTTAGATTCTATATATTCCTTCATGATATTTAGTCCTTCACTTTAATTTAGGTGTGTGTGTGTGTGTGTAATCCTCATAGCTGAAGCTCCATTTAGATACAGGAAAGAACCAACTTCAGAATTTGCCAATCACAGTTCTGTTTTTTTGAATATTGTGTCTCAATTTAAATCTTGACTAAAACTTTTACTATTTTAAATACAAATCTGCAATCTGTCATTTCTCACACGTAACACTCACTATTCCCTTGTTTATCCCTGAGCCACAGATGCTTATGCATCTGCCTGTCTTTCCTACTTGCCTCTAACATCAAACTTGCAAATAAGCTCAACCAGGCTCCAGTTTCACTTCTGACAGTTGGTTGTAGTGTGACTTTGGCCTTTCTCTTGGTTTCTCTGAGTCTTACTCCCCTTCTGGGATTTACACTTCCCTGGGCCAGCCTCAGGCTAAGAGATAATGAGTCCTTTTTTGTAGGACAGAAATTCGGTATTCCAAGGCAGATATCTCTGCCAGCCCTGTTAATGAATTCTACTTCTCCAAGATATAGGTACTCTAGAGAATATATACATTTTGTGACAAAATTCTTAAGCATTTTTTCAACAGTTTAATTTTCTTCATATATATGTCTTTCTTTACCAGTGCATACTTATCTAATTGTTTCATCTCTTTTGTACACTTATATATTCTGCTAATAATTATGCATATGTATATTAAAATCAACTGGTATTAAACAATAAATGATTGTTTAATTTCCAATAACTCCCTCCTCTGTGTCTATTCTCTTTTCCCAATCTCTTCCTTTACATGCTGAGTACTCATCATTTTCTTTACTTTTCCTGAAGTTATTTCTCCTTTGTCATTTTCTAGATAAGTTTGTTTGGTTCAAAGTTTGTTTTTCTTGAGAAATCCACCATTAATTAACTCTTCCTTCTTGGTTTTTAACAAGTTCTTTAAATAAATTGTTATTCCTTTTTTGCAATAAATATGCCATATAAGAGATGTCCTTATCCTCAGAGTTTATAAATACATGGATTATGTATGAAATTACAAGGAACTAAATTTAAGAAAGTCTTAAATGGAAATTGAAGCTGTATCAATTAGAAAGAAATCTGCCTAGCTTTAAAAGGACTTCTAAAAATATACCAACCTATATTTCTCAAATATACGTGATTGAATGTACAATAGCTATGTGTACACACACTTGTATGTTCACATACATATAGCAAACTGACATGTCTTCGAAGGAATGGACATAATTCCTGTTACTGTGTTTTCTGTTCTGTATGTTTTATATTAAATTCACTGAACAATTACTTTATACTAAGAAAGAGATCTTAATTACTTTTTTTCAATAACAAAACTCACTTGAAGTAGCTTAGTAAAAAAAAAAAGAAAAAGCACATGTGTTTGTGTGCCTGCCTCTGTGTTTGTGAAGGAAAGATGGAAACTCTAAGTTGGTAGCTGTGTCTTTCTTTCTGTTGCCTCCCACTCATATTCTCTCTGTTACAACTTCTCTTTCTGTATTTGACTCCCTTTCTGTAACCCAGTTTTCTCTGTTCCATATCCTCTGCTGAACACAGACATCCTGTAGCTCCTTAATTCATATGTCTTCACCCAAACGTGCACTGCTTATGGAGACTAATTAAACTGGGATGTCCAGATTCCATACTCCTATGGCAGAATCTAAGTAATTTTAACTTAATTCATTCTGAGGAAACTCTGAGCTAAAATCCTTTCAACCCAGCTTTTCCAAGTTTATACACAACCATTAACGGCTCTCCTTGTGGATTCTCCTCTGACTACTGGCTAAATTAGTAAAAGCTGATCAGCATACCCTTTCCACAGTGTGGTAGATATGAATTTTTATTATTTCCCACAAATAAATGTGTGAAATGTAGGCTCTATCAAATGACAATTGTTAAGAACACAGTTACGCTAAGTTCGCTTTGTAAGAAAAAAGCAGTGCATGTATTCTCTGTGCAGCGGTTACCATTTCCTCCAGCCATACTGCTATGGCTGCACGTGCTTCGAAGTGGCCTCTCTCTTCTGACTGGAAGAAGGTTGAAAGGGTCCCCATGAGACTCAGGCATCAATGAGATGGATTCTACCACTCTTGCCCTCTGTTAGTCTGTGTCAGCGACTGAGAGAAGGGGAATTCTGGGTCTTCCCTCCGGGTAGCGAGTCCCTCCTACTGTCCAAAGTATGAAGTCTGGGTCTAGACCTTTAGCCATCACTGAGATATTGCATTTACCTTCTGTCCATACCTGTTCTGATGAGCAACAGGCAGAGGATCAGTGTCACTGACGCCAACAACAGCCCTTCTGGAAGGCTGTGCTTCGGTGAGTTCAAGGGGAGCTGCTTCTCAGAGAAATGGGGCCTGGATTTTTGGCAGACAGCCAAAGAAGTGTGTCTACTACTCACACAAGTTTGACACTAAACTGTAATTATTTCATGTATTTAAAATAAATCCCTAGCAGAAATGTTAAAATGTTAAGAAATCAACAGTATATAAAATAGTATATCCAAACAGCAAATGACCTCTACTAAACTCAACCTTCCTGCCAGAGCACTCCAGAGTTGGCCCAGAAAGATGTGGCTTTCCACGGTATTCGAATCCTTGAACCATACTAAATTTGTACTTGTAAAAACCGAGTATTTATTTCAGATTGAAGTGTTCTACCTTTCAATTACGTGTGTATTTTTTTAATACATATTTATGGGCATCCGCTAAATTCTAGGCTCTGTGCCAGGGAAGAGGGGATGGAGCAGTGAAAAAAAAATGAGAGCAAAGTATCACTTTCCCACATCCAAGGGACTCAAATTAGGATGCTGGTTACCGCCACATATTGGCAGGAATTTGGGAAGACAAGTCATTCTTCGCATTGCTGGTGGCAGTGTAAATTTTAGCAATTACACTGCTAAGCAATCTGGAAAAATTTAGCATAAATCAATATTTATTTATGAGGTCCAATGATAATACTTGTGACTTAAAGACACAAGTCTCCAAAGAGATGAACAAATATGTTCACTATGGCATTTTTTTTAAGTTAGGAAGTGAGGACTTGGAGGCAAACTAGAATTATATTAGTAGGCAAATGTACAGTGGTTGGAATACCAGATGTATATATAATGATAAACCAAAAAAAAATAATGCTGAGTCAAAAACAAGTGAGAAGTGTAAACTAAAATATTATTCATACATATTGAAAGTTATATAGATATAAAAATTTTTAATGAGAAAAGTGATATTATCACAGCTTTTCTGGGACTCTCATTATAGCAAAGTTAAATTCATTGACTCTGGGGATTGGAAGAATAATGTTACACAGCTGATATAATGGTTACTCATTCTTCCTGGAATCCTTTTTAAATGTGCTAGCAGAGAATTCACAAATAGAAGAATTAGGTACATCAGCCTGTCCTGCACCTGTACCTCGTAGGGTGAGAGATATTGGTTCTTTCCAAGTTCTCTCAACATGTCTCCTGCGGCCTTTCTTCTTTTTCTCCTGCCCCTTTTCTTTGAACACCCCTCAGGGTGGTGGTCTTGCATGAGAACAGATAAGGGTCTCAGCCATATCCACTACTAGTTGCCCGGAAGCATTTGGATAGACGTACTTGGAACCACCTTGGTTTATTTGGCTTCATGACAAGACACAGCAGTTTAGCTATTTATTAACATGTTGCTCTTCTGCATTGCCCTGGACATACTCTGGGAGCAGAGGCATCACCTCATCAATGCCACATTATAAACAATGCTGTGCCCACTGTATTATGCTTCCTTTGAATGGCACTCAGTTTGGAAAGCAACAATTGTTTGATTTTTATAATGCTTTAGAAAATATAACATTAATATCTGCTCCCTCATTTTAATTGTTCTCACAGTCCTCAGGGCTGGGGTTTTGTCTAAGTGACTTGCCCTAGCTTTTGAGACCAGTCAGTAGCCTAGTGAGAAAGTTTCTTCTCATTATCCTACCCTATCCAACAGAATCCTCTTTCTAGCCAAGAATTTCCAAAGTAGGATTCTCCAACATATCTCCACTAAGAAAATTGCATTTTATAACCTTTTGGACTGAAATGCTCAGGAGAATTTTCTTCTTTTTAGTTGTTGGTTTTTGTGTGTATGTGTGTGCATAATTCAAAGTTTTCATTCTAACAACAAAACCTATGCCCTTTCCTACTGTCTTCTACTTTTCCATTTGCCTGTTAGTTTCTGGGTTACTCTTTAGCTCCATTCATAGACCTTTTCCCCAGGCTTATCTGGAATCATGGCACCTCTTTATCATTGAGGCAGCTTATTCCCACCAGAAGGTGAGCTCAGGCTGCTTCCTGGGTGCCGAGAGAAGCCCAGGGTAACAGGAGGGCCGTGGCCACTCCGTGTGCTTCACCATTCCTCCGCCTGCCGCATTTGATCCTATGGGGACTTGGGGAAAGGGGGGCACTTTTTGGTTATCACATGGTGATTGAGTCCTGTAGTAACACAGACCCCAAAATGAGATGCATGCTCTGATTCCCCTCTGCTGAGTTAATTATTCCTCCTGTGGTTCCTGGAACACTTTCTACCTACATCTATTTATATTGCATTTATCACATCACATCCAAATGCATTTTTATCCACTTAACGTGCGCTTTTGATGAAAGAACATTAAGAATCATGGTCCTTTTTGAAAAGAGCAAGCTTCAGGCCCATCTGGGAATCAGGATAAAATTCCCAGATGCAAACAATGAGAACTCTAGTGAAGCTACAACCCTGAGCTTTTCCACAGCACCTCCCAAAGATTCTTTCATTTCTTCCTTAAAACAATCCTATCAGAAGCTTTTCCTTAATGTATTCACGTAGTAAAAAATGGGTAAGAGGCTCAGAAAGGTAAAGACACATATGGTGAACTTGAAAATTATTCTTGAAAATCAAATACCCAAAATCTGAACAATAGAATTTTAAGTGACCCTTCCAAAAAAATATTAGAAAAATCTGCCATGCTGCTCTGTGCTGTGTGACCTTAGATACGGATCATCCGGTAGGGTGGGTGATTGCCATTTCACATGGGATATACAGCCATATTCTCGTTATCGCCTTCCTGAGGAGGGGAACCAGCTCAAGGGCTTTCTTTTACTCACACAAGCAGCCCACCTCACTCCCACGCCCCACAACTCCACAAATCCCGAGGAAAAAGCAGGGACCACCTAAACATTAACATCTCTCCTAGGGCAGGTTCCTTAGGTAGGGATAAAACAGCAAAAGGTTGTGACTGGGTCTGAAACCGAGTATTTCCAAGCCACCTACCTGCCCTCTGCCCCCAGCCCCACTCCAGGGCTCATCCCGTGTAGGAAGGCAGAAGGCAGCATTAGGCAAACAGAAGCCAGGCACCTGGGGTAAACAAAGGGAGAACATATCCCTCTGAAGTGATCTCAGTAAATCAGCCAGTTCGTCAGACCTTCTACTGGGGCATCCTCGTGGCACCATGTGAATCGTGAGGTTTAGAAAAACCAGTCTGTGCATTTGGGGAGCACATAATATTTCTTCTCGGGGCCTAGCAGTTCTCTGCTGTGGAAGAACAGTTCTGGCTTTTCCTGCAGGGCCAGTCGCTGGCAGAAACACGCACCCCACAAGGTCCAGATGATTCTTTGTTGGGTGGTGCCTGAGACACCAAACAGAGCCCATGGGACAAGGTCTTTGGGGTTGGAAGAGCAGTATCCTGTGATAAATGGCAGATTTTGTAGAAAGCAAACTTTTAAACTTTGAGGAATGGGGGTTCCACCTGGAAATCCCAGCTCACACATATATCTTATTGATACAAATGTTTTAAACATACTGTCACCGCCACTGCCATCGGTCCCCTGGAGGGCTCTGCTGTCTCCTCCACTCTGGATCATCACCCAGTAGAGTGACTTCTCTTCTACATCACCTTGCTGTCTCATGGCCTTGACTGCAAACATTACCCTAACATAAAGTCTAGATCCTTTTGGTTTTCCTTATTACAAGATTATACATGGTCATTAGAGAAAATTTAGGCAAAACACATCACAACAAAAGGAAATCAGAACAAGAAATCATAAAATCATCCATATTATTAGAAATACCACTCATATATATTTTGGATGACAAAGAGACGGTCACTGATGTCCACTGTGGGATTATGAAGAAGGTTCTGGTTACCAGGCATCAGTTTTGAATACTGCTTTTTCCTCTTTCTCTAAATCAAGTATATATAGGTTTCTAATGATGGTAACATTTTACTGAAGGTTCAAATAATAGTACCAGGAGGATAGGGGAAGAAAATAAGAAATGAGGCCTCTGGCATAATTATCTTATTATCCTGTATCTCACAAAGTACAGAGGCTTATAGCCGAATCCTCGGAGGAGGCTTGCCCTCCGTCCTCCAACGGGCTCCCTGAGCTCTGCAGGGCCCACGGTCTCCTTCCAGTATTTTCTTTCCCGCTTGGAATCTCTGTACTACATCCTCTTCTGATGTGCCACACCTTCTTCCAGGAAAATAATATTCCAGTTGCCTACTTATTATCCATTTTTCAGGTCTTCAATCTCAAGAGCTACTGGAATTCTCTGAAAGTTGATGACTTCCCTTTCTACCCAGTTTCTGCTGGTTTTGTGATAGGAATGAGGTGGAGTGACGGCTAGTGTCTTCACCTCTGTGAGGAGAACCAGTGGGGAATATCCACTCTGGTAAGTGTTGCACGTTTTCCTAAGGTTTCTGAATCCTAAACCATATAACCATTAGGACTCATTGCCTTGTGAAATGTATCTATCTACTTAACATGGTGTAATTCATCACAGCTATTTAACATAATGCAATGCTTTTTTTCTGCAAAGTAGTGACTCTGACCCAAGGAAACATTTTTATCACCCTCCTCCCCTCACCACACACACCTCAAGGGAAATTCATATAGCTTTGTCAGTTTTTAATGGGAAGCACTTTTTCATAATACTTAGGTTTATGCCTGATTGGTTTGAGAACTTTCCAGGTCACCTTCTGTTTTCTCCTTCATAAACATTCGTCACAACTACCATTACTGGTTGCTTTCTTTGCCCCTTGTGTTACTTAATCACTCTTAAAATTCTCAACATGTTGATATCCTCTCACTCTCTCTCTCCTATTCCATTCTAAACAATGCTGTGATCACTCTCCTAGTAGCTTAACACTATCAAGGTTGGCATTTGAATAATGCTCTAGTATTAGAAATGCTCCATCAAAGGCTTCAAACTATACAAATCATTAATCCAAATGCCCAAATTTGCTTGGTGTCAAATTATATCAGTTTTTGCTTCTAACAGCTATTGTTTCTGAGTTTTGGGGACATTGGACATTTTGGCTTGTTAAAATCTTTGTCCATTTGGTAAGCAAAACCAGCATCTAATTGTCAAAAATCATGCATTTGTAAATAAAAGAAAATAATTAGGGTAAATTTGGTGAAGAGAAAATAGGAATCAAGTAATGAATGTGATAACATGTGTGACTAAGTAGAAGCATATCTTTTAAGAAATACGTATGATTTTTTAAAAAAGAACTCAGAGTCCAGGCTTAATACTTTCTCAAGCACCCTGTTTTTCTCAGATCTGCTGTTTTAATCTATAGCTTGTTATTTTAGAAATTCTGGTAGGCAAACTATATATTTTTATAATTTTAGTAAATGATAAAGCATATTTCTAGTTGTGCCACACTTGTTCGATGTATGCTGTGGCTGTTATCTTTAAATGCTGATGAGGATATCAGGGCCCCCCAAAAGTTCAGTGATGTCACGCAGTTATATAACCAGCAAGCGCCAGATCCAGGCTGGGGAGGAAAAGCTAAGAATCCGAGCCTCTTTTTGCTCTACCTCTTGGGAAATTCCCACATTAACACTGGCTCAGGGAGGAATGAATAGATTCTTTCAGAAATAGAGTTGTCACAGTCTGATCTAAGTTAGCAAGCTTTCATTTTGCGTGGACAAAGAAAACAAAATGTTCTGCTGGCTTCTCAGCCTGAGGGCCTCGGAGAGAAGGAGGCTGTCTAGAGCGGGAATCCTTTCCGCTACACTGAGCATGAATTAGCCAGCTAGAAAGTACACATTCTGCATGAATATGGGTACATCCGGGTTGTTATTTACCTTCACTGGAGGGCAGGTAACCCAATGCTACCACAGACTCTGTTGACTTTAACAGGCAGAGGAGAAGAATGTGGATTTGGATCTTATATTTGTACAGCATCCTTCAGGCGAGACGTTCCCAGAAGACTGTGGGAGCCAATAGTCAAAATTCCGATAGAGCTGTGAAACACTAGCTATCCACAGGTAAATATGCAGGAGACCTGGACAACAGCAATCCCCTCTCTGCTTTGCAGCTGAAAAGGAAATATCAAGAGGCAAGGCTCATAAATAACTATTGCTATTTGATTTGGGGGATAAAAGCTCCTGGAAATTATTAAAATTAAGACCTGAGGGCTATAATTTAGTTTTCTGAAATTTATTTGAGGAGGAAAAATATCCAAGGTGGTTCAGTTGTAGCCAGGATCCTGTTAGTAGTTCAGGGTTTTGTAGTTCAACCTGTCCTTAGTGTTTCAGACATTGATCACATATGCTTTATGCTGAACCCAAGCAGATAAGTAAAAGTGTCCCTATTTTACAGGACAATAATAGGAACTCGTGTTAAGTGGAAAAAATAATTGTTAAATAACATTACTTTCTAATGGAGGTAGATCCTGGCCAATGGGAAGCATTTTGTTTTAGTGTATACCTTGATGGATTTGGATATAAGGAGAAAACCATAGTGGTTGCCAGAGTCTGGGGGTTGTGGGAAATGGGGAGTTGATGTTAATGGGTAAAACGTTTCAGTTATACAAGATGAATAAATTCTAGCTATCTGCTGTATAATATGTACCTATAGTTAACAATATTGTGCACTTCAAAATCTGTTAAGAGATTAGATCTCACGTAAGTGTTCTTACCAGAAAACAAACAAATAAACCATGGGACACACGGAAACTTCAGGAGTTGTTGGATTTGTCTGTTCCCTTGACTTTGATGATGGCATTACGGGTGTCTGCATATGTCCAAGCTCACTGTGCACATTCAATGCGTGCATTTCTTTGTACATCAATTATACCTCAACAAAAGTGTTAAAAAGATAAAAGAAAAATGAAAAAGAGTAAACAGGAGAAGGAGGAGGAGGTGGAAGAAGAGGAAGAGGAGGAGGAAGGGGAAGAAGAAGAAAGAAAATTCTGGAAACCATCTGTGAAAATTTCCTCTGGCTAGTTGAAGGTGCTAACAAGCAGGTGACATTTATTTGTGTCTTTGTGTTGCTGTGATGTTAAACTGTCTTAATCTTTAGAAAACTCAGGAGATTCTTTGAGAGGTTGTTTGAGCACTCACAGATAGAAACCGGGACGCAACTAAATGATCAACTCTTTTCTCCCACAAAATTCATAGCTTTCTTTGGATCAGATTTAGGCTTCACAACGCTTTGAACTGGTTGTTCAGAACACTACTATCTATATCTCCAAAGACAAGAAGACCCCAGGAAAGAGCTAGGCTACCCTCAGAAAAGTAGTATGCGTGTATACGTATGATAATCTGAAGGAAAGAAAGAAAGAAATGGGCTGTTTGTCAGCTGTTCCTATGCCTCTGAATCTAGGGCTTTCATGTGGAAAGAAGGTAAAGAATAGGATGAAATATATATAGTGTCTAATTATATAAGGCCTAATTATAAATATAGCAATTAACACAATGGTGATGGATCTAGTATCAATACAGAAAGATAAACTATAAACTCAATCATCACCTCCACTCACCCTCTGCCTACTACCAATAACATCCAGCGCTCTGGATCTGATGGTTACCGACCATACAATATCATTTTTAAAATGACTTGGTTGTGAGCTGCTTTGAGTCTGCAGCTTCTGTTTGAATAGAGATGAGATTATCCTGTGGTATTCTTGCAACAACAATGTTTTCTTTAGCCTCTAATATCTGGAATTTGGGAAGATAGAAATAGGCCACAATTCAGATATTGGGACTAACCAAGAGATCATCTCTAGTCTGTGATGATCTGAGAAACGTATACGTAGACATATATACATACATATATATATATAGGGTTCAGTACTATCCACAGTTTCAAGAATCCACTGGGGGTTTTGGGACATATTCCCTACCAAAGGTGGGGTGGGGCTATGGTATATTAATTGATTCAGAAAATCTGACTAGGAAAATTTAGAAAATCTTCACTGAGGAGGTCACATTGAGTTGATGTTTCTGCCCTTTGAAATTAAATAAGGTTGGGCCATTTGTTGTTTGCTACTTGGTTGCAAACAACAGAAATAATACTTAAATTATTTAAAGCATATCCTCAAGAAACTTAACATAAAAAAGTATTATTTTCAATTCATTTCTCCAAATTATTAGCACAAATTTTCCAAGTTTAAAGGGATATGAAGAAGTCCAAAACCTTCTCTGGGAAAAGTTTGCATCTAAAAGTGGGATAGTTATAAGAGAAGTACAAAAAGTAAAATATTGGCTAATTCCTTCAAAAACTATCTATGGAAACTGGTTATGTATTTGAGCTTTCTCTAGATGCGAAGGATATACCTGTAAGTAATAATGATAATAATAGATAATATGTATAGAGAGTTTCTTAAAGGTCCCAGAAGAGTTTATATATTAGCTATAATATGTTAAGAATCCCTCAAGATCATATACCATAGGGGTTCAAAATAGAGTGAAATACGTGTTCCATTTAGGGCTTGAGAAGGCATTTAGGCATAGGACCTTTGATTTAGTTATTGAAGAATAATATTTATCTGAGAGGAAGAAATTGGAGGCAAGGCAACAATATAAGCAGAAGAATAAAAGACCAGATACCACCTGTATATCTAAAATGATTATTTCTAACTGATACCCATTTTCATTTGTACAAATATTGATTAAGTGAACTTATATTTGGGGCATTCTGCTATGTAACCTTCAAGGTATTTGTATTCAGTGGTTACCATTTTTAAACACTTGCCTATTCAGATATTGAGAAACTACACTGTGCTTGAAATTATGTTAGGGTGACACAGTGGTGATGAAGATATACATGATCTTGACCTTTTCTTATGAGGTCCCCTAAAGGAGCATCTAACAAAAGTATTGGGGGGATGATAAAAGACTTCCAGGAGAAAGTCGTATCTGAGCTGAAGTGTGAATGGTGAGTGAAATGAAATTGATGGAAGCCATTTCTTGGTAGATGAGTCAGATATTTCTTGAGTCTCAGTCCTGCTCTAGATCTGCCTACATATGTGAAAGACAGAAAAGTGTGTCCTGCTATTGGATTTAGATGATACATTTTCAGAGGTTATGATTTAATGCTAGAATTTTATCTATGCAATAGAACATTTTTCTTTAGAATGTTGTAGATTGGTAATGATGACAATGAAGGAAAAAAAGAAGACAAATAAGGAGGAGAAGGAAGAACAGGAAGACAAGGAGAATAAATCACTGAATTTCATCATGGAGAATGTTAGCTTTTGCAACCATGATTTAAGATTATTACCTTTAACTCCCCCAACAATAAAGTATCATCAAAGAGAATTGGCTGTCAAATTACTTCACAAATTAAACTGCAGTGTAACATATCTCTCTGGGAACTAAAGAAATGAGAGACCTAATTTTTTATGACATTAGAGATCATTTCATCCAACTTTCTCATTTTACATATAATGAAACTAGGGCTGAGTGGGTTTCAATGTCAGTTGCCAAATTCCACAGTGGATTTGCAGAAAATCTTATTGAAAAATAATAATGGTATTCTGTGGAGATAAAGTGGTAAAATACAATAAGAAATGAACTCTGAGAAACAGAAAATTCAATAGTATGTCTGCTTCCATTCTCCAATATTTTCCGGCAAACCACAGCATCTTTAAAAATGCTAAATATCATATATTTCCATAGTGCTTTTCTTGCTCTTTGTTTTTCTCTATTTTTTTGCCCAAAGTAATTTAGGATATAGCTTTCAGTCTATACCCTTTCATATCTTTCCCATCTTTGATCAGTGAGCCTCAGTCATCCATAAAATTTAGGCAACTTGCTTCACAAACTGTGATGTGGAGCCTATTGGATCTTGTAAATCACCGAATGTCAGCTGAGATAAAGGACACGGAAAACAGGTTATTTGTTCAATTTCTTGTAAGTGGTGCCACAGTGACTGAAAAGGAGTAGTTAACACAATAATATCTTAGTGTTAAAGTATTTGTAAAAACTTTTCTCTCTTAAGTGGGCTATAGCCTGAAATATTACCTGACTACCAAAGGTAATGCCATGCAGCCAAAAAAAAAAGCCCTAAGATTTTTCATACAAATTAGGTTGGCTTTTTTTTTTAATTATCATAGAATTATCTTAAAAATTATGTTTACTAAGCAAAATGATGAGGTTTGTTTTTAAACAGCACAGTACTACGCTAAGATTTTTACATGTCTTGTTTTATTTAAATCTTATATTGATTTCAGGGGAATGATTTTTATTTTAAATATGTAGAAGTTGAGATTCAGAAACAGAATCACCTTACCCTAGGTCACACACAAATTCCTTTCACATTTAAAAATAAATGTCTTTATCTTGGCCTTTGTGACCTGCATGATTCTAAGTAAATCTGGTGGTAACCCATGTTTCCCACTTCTCTCATCCCAGTATTTACCTTTCTTTCTGTGTTTCAATTACACTGGCTTTCCAGATTTCAGATATTTTCACACATTATGACCTTTCCACCTGTTCTCTCCCCTTGCCTCTCCTCTTTAGTTGGGGTGTAGCTTTTATGCCATTTCTTCAGAAAGCCTTCTCTGAACTTGGCTTGATCTTAATAATAAAATAGGTTGGAAATGTTTTCACCCTCTCAGAAACCTATTACTTAATACTTATCACAATATGTAATTACACATTTATTCTTTTATTTCACAACCTCTATGAGGGCAGGGACCTTAGAATAATATCTGGAATAAACCAGGTGCACAGAAAATGTGAATAAATGAGCACACTTATACATGGAAAAAATTAATAAAAGGAGTTGAAACCAGGTGTGTTTCAGAGTTCCCATGCCTCCACCCTTTTATGTTTTACTCCACTGCCCAGCTAAGCCTTACTCACATTTAGGCTCACTGGGATATCTCCTTTCTCTGAACAGTGTATCTTTCTGGAACTTACTATGAATCAATTAGACTTATTGGTCAATAATTCATGGGTTTATAGCTTTTTTTCCCATGTTGGTTGTAACCTACACAAGCCATAGTTTGTGTCTGTGATAGTGCCAAATGATCTCTCACCAGTGACTCCCTCATCTTTCACACGACACAGGATACAGTGCAATTATCAGAGAACCAAGAAGTGAAACCCACTCTGTCCAGAAAGGAGGAGAAGGAAAGAGATATTTGTGGATACAAGTAATAATTCCATGGGGATAATGATGGAAGAGAGAAAAGAGAGGAGAGGAAGGAAAATGAAAGAAAAGAGCTAGAAGAGAAGAGTGTAAATGGTGATTAAGGATTACAATAGTGATAGCTTTTGGATGTGTCAGGTTGGTTGAGCTAACATCCCCAGTGATTCACTCAAATAATAATAGAGACATTGCTGAGAAGAGATTTTGCAGATGTAATTAAAGCCCTTAATCAGTCAACTTTAAGTAAGGGATATTGATCATAATAATAAAAATAGCCAGTTGTTTTACCAGCAAAAATAATTTATTTGAATATAGCTAAATAATTGCAATTTAGAGCATGCAAACCATAGTCAAATACAAGGAACAAAGGAGAGGAGCATTCTTTTATAGAGAAAAGGGGGAAGTTGGGAGGGGTTGTTTTGAGCAAAAGTCCATTCCACTGAATCAAAATGGGAGTTTAAAGTGTAGTAGTTTCTCATTGGCTGGTAGGTGGCAGCTTCTCATTGGCTGAGCTGTTGTTGGGTGAGGAGAAAAATCTTCCTTCCTTGTAAGCCTTTTCCTGCCTAGGAATATCAAGTAAGCTACAATGGGTTAGCTGCTTGAGAGCCCAGTCTTCAGAGCTTCCTGACTCCATTTTCAATAAGATTTCCTTTTATTATTTTTTCACAAGCTAATTAATTATCTTAGATAATCTGGATGGGTCTGACTTAATTAATTGGAGAGTTTAAATGCAGGGCTAAATCTTCCTCTAATAAAAACTTAAGAAAAGTGCTTGAGTTAAAACCTTGTTGAGTAAAATAAACTGGCTATCTTCCATGAAGGAGACACTTTGAATGATATTTAAAATTTATGGAAATTTACATATTACATTAAAATCACTGAATGAATCTTAAGGACAAGAAATTAATGTTAATTGAATACTTGAGCAGAGTATTTTATGAAAGTAGTCAAATGCAGCACTATAGAGAAAAAAAGCAAAACTACAAATTAGAAAGGAAGGTGTGAGAACTTATCAGAGTCTGAGAAAATATTTCTCCCCATTCTCTTAAAAAACAAAAGCAAACAAAAGCAAAAAAACAAAAACAAAAAGGGTTGTTCAATAAAACACTAGAGAAAAACTACCAAAGTTCTACTTCCCACTATTTCCCATATAGAGATTTGGCTTTGGGGGACTAGAAGCTGCCAAATTTGGGTTCCTTTATCTTGGCAAGTGCCGTGGAGACAAACTTCTAAGACAGCAAATCCTACTGTTCTCAATCTAAAATAGGTTGTTGCATTTAAAGGAGACCTCGGGGATAACTTTCCCAGGGGTGTCATTAAGATGGGGTCTGAAATATCCCATGCCTTCTGAAATTCCAGTGTATTTCAGTGCCATACCACCACTGCATTTTATAATGCCATGAGAAGGACAAAAAAAATAAGTGCTTAGGGAGAGAGAAAGGATGAAGGGCTAAGTCAGGAAGAACTAGAAATAAAAGGACCTCAGAATATGGGAAATTCTCCTTTCAGTGAGCATCACACTTAGGAAACATGGCCAAATTACCCAGACCACCCATGCACCCTAATTCTGAGCAAAGAGCTCTATGACATACATTGCTCAAGGGACAGCAGCTGAATGCACATTCCGAGGTCTTGGCACCTACATTCATTTAGCGCAGGTCCAAAAATCACCACTCTCTGGGCCCTCAGTAGTATGTAGAAAAAAGCTGGAGATATATATCTATATATGGGTGTGTGTGTGTATATATATGGATCAAATAAGTATAGAAGAGGAGAAAGGAAAGAGGCCTGGCTCCAAGAGAAAGCCAGCTTCTTCCAGACACTGTTAATGTTGCTTTCTCCCCAGTCCCTTGCTAAAATGACAGCCTGGAAGTCTCACGGTGGGCGGTGAGAAAGCAGGGAGGAACATGGCAGGGCCTGTTTGATGAACACCCTCTCTGTGTCCCATTGTTTTTGGATAGCCCAGAAGACATTTGTTCTCCATTTACTCTTCCATTCTGTGAACTGCCTTCTTTCTTTGTAGTCTCAGACCCCTACCTCCTTCTCCTTAGTCCAGAATGACATATATAATGCCTCCTTTTCCTGACTGTCTTTGGAATCTCTCATATTTACTTGGATTCCCCTTACATACATAACTAAATTTGATTTTCTCCTGTTAATCTGTCTTATGTCAATTTAATTCTTTGACCAGCCAGAAGAACACTGACAGGTAGAGGGGAGTTTTTCTTCCTCAACGTATGTAACTAAAAAATAAATAATCAAAATATAAAAAGAACTGCAAAATAGATTAGAAAAAAACAACACAACAGAAAAAGAACATTTACAAAAGATTAAATTTGAGTGGTCACTAAATAAATGAAAAAGTGTTCAATCTTATTATTATTATTATTATTAATAGGAAACAAATTAAAACCACAGGAAACAGCACTATATATCTAGTAAATGGGTGGCTAGTTTGAAAACAATACCGAATGTTGACAAGGACTTAAAGTAAGAGAAAGACTCATGAATTGCTGATGAATATATAATTTGATAAGATCATTTTGAAAAGAGCTCAGCTTTATCTAAAAAGTTTGATAATATGCCTATTCTATGATCCAGTATTACCATTACCAGGTACATTCCCTACAAAAATGCCTCCCCATCTGTAGCACATTGCATGTATGTGAATGCTCATGGCAGCACTGCTTATTACAAACAAAACTGGAACCCAAATGTCCATCAATAAAAGAATGGGTCATTAAATTATCATGAGATTTAAGAATGAAAATAAATGAATAATATATTCATTTATATCAATTATAGCTAACAATATTCATTAACCTTAAAATATAAGTATAAATATAAATGTCAAATTGTGAGAAAAAATGTCAGACCCAAAAGGTTACAATATATAATATATAATGCAATTTATATGAAGTCCACATAATATCCTTTTCATGAATAAACAGGGTACCTCTATTTATTTAGGTGTTTTTAGTGTCATACATATATATATGTGTATATATATACACACACACACATGTATAATATATATATGTATTATATGTACATATTATATACAATACATATTTCATGTATTTTTATATATTATATATTATATATATAAAAATCTTTAGTTAGAAAATTATATATATACTATATATAATTATGTAAAATTATATATTTAATTTATAAACATTATATAAACTTTATATATAAAATTATATATACTAATATAGAAAATTATATAGTATATATAATATACAAATTATATACATTATATATAAAATTATATATAGCATATATATACTATAGACTATATATATAAAATTATATAGTATATATACTAAATTACGTATATATTATATATAAAATTATATATAGAAAATATAGATAGTATATATAATTATATAAATTTTATATAATTTTTATGAAGTATATATCATAATTTTCTATAATTATATATAGTATATATGTAATTTTCCAAATAAAGATTTTGCAGTTATTGTGCTATATTCTTTGAACATTTTTTATTTCTTTAAAATGTCATTTTAAAAATTACACTCACTTGTTCTTTCTTGATTTATAGGAATTAATTCAAATTTTGAATATTGCAACTCTAGTCAGCAATCGTATCTTATTAGTTCCAATTATTTTTATGTAGATTATTTAATTTTATTAAGTAGAAAGTCATCACTTCATAAATAATAGATGTTTTATTTCTTCATTTCTAATTTCTTTTATTTTGCTTTATTTATCTCTATCTCTTCTGAGATGTTTTGAATTTTGAGTCAATGTGGACATAATAAGTATTTTGACCTTCCGATTAAAATGTTTTTGTTTTTTAAATCTCTGTATTTAAAAACTCTTTTCCCTATCACATGTGAAAAATGAACTATATTTCTCATGCATTATTTTTATTTAATCATTGACAGCTTTGAGTAAACTTTCAGTTGTTTATTAGCTCTTTGTATTATATTCTAGGTGCCTGTTTTTTTTTCCCTTGTCCATTTTTCTTTGGGATTATTTATTTTAAATCTACTTAAGTATATTTTTCATTTGTTTGTTTTTATCTACAAATGTTTTGCCTACAAATTGTGCGGCATGAGAAATAAATATTGACTATATGATGATTTATAATACAATTGTGATTCATAATTTTATGGAGCTTACAGTCAGAAGGTGAACACTTAGACATTTTGTGAAGTTAGCAACATCATATACTTGTAATTTCTTCAACTTGCCTTTCAATGTTATGTCTTTCCCTCCCCATCCTTCCTCTCTCCTTACTCTTTTCCCACTACGCCTTCCTTCCTTCTTTCCTGTCATTATTACTTCTTCTCCCTCTTTCTCAACTCCCCTACCCCCCACCCCCTGCCTTTTATTTACTTCACTTACTCTCTTTCCCATCTTCTCCAATTCTTTCTAACTTCTTTCACTCCCACTAGCTCTCATTAATTTTTTTCCCTTCCCTTTTGGCCTTTCAGCCATTTGGGTTTCACATGAAAATGGAATTTATAAATATATTTCTCTATGAATTATGAGTTTAAAGTTATGCTTCAAAAAGTCTCCTCCTCTAAAATAAAATTTAATTGTTAACATTTTATGTTGATAATTATGATTAACAATGATTACATTGGAATATATATCTGGAATTTGTTCATCATATGTAGGTTCAGCTGTATTTTTTACAAATGACCAGCCGATCTTTCATAACATCAGTTACTGTGTAATTCATTTTTTAACACAATATTGGAATTCTCTTTTCAGTTTCCATATTTCTCTGAGTCTAATGCTTAATTTCAATTTGTTTTATTGATCTTACATGGATCTCTTTGTGCCATCAACTTACATTCAAAATTACTGAAGTTGTTATTATCTGGTGGTGTTCTTTCACTTTCGTTGCTCAGTTTTTCAAGTCTTCATTTTTTAAATTTCATATTTAGGGTACTTCAGAATAATAAGATTATCAAATGATTTGATACTGTCTCTCCAAATGCTTTGCTGCAGGGACTTTACTTTTTATATATGGATGAATGCAGAGTAAACTGACATCTTTACAAACTTGCATTTTCCTAATCAAAAACAGATAAATCCAATGGTTTTATTTTTTAGCAATGCAGAATATCAGATATTCAGAGAAATTTTCTAGGTATAGAATACCTAACAATGTCCAATAGATCATTAAAATATGGTTGAGCTAGCAGAGAAAAAGAGAGTTTTCAGAAAAAAAAGAAATGTGAGAACACACCAATTCAGGTAGGTGAACAATCCATAAAGCTTTTTGCACTTGTCCTGGATCATCCTCACGGCTCAGAAGAGTTGGTTTATATGGATTACCACCCTTGAACTAAAAGAGAAAGCCTGAGAGGCCCATGGCAAATGAGAGCCTATCTGATCCAAGAGCCCTGAATAAGACCTGAACCCTGAGAAAGGTAAGCCACAGGGAATGAACCAGGAAAAACAAGAACAAATACAAAGCAAATGCTTATACTCAGAAGAAGACGGGAATGTATTTAGGCATGTGTGAATAATGGCCAGAATAGAGAAGAAAAATTTCCCACTGAGGTTTCCTAACCACAAGCCTGATCGCAAGCCTGTTTGGAGAGAGAATTCCCTCTTCTTTCACAACCTCAAAATATGACAAGCAGATCATTTAGATTAAAAGGACCCAGCTAGCAATGCCTATATGATTCTAAAGAGGCAAATACAAACCATCCCTGGGAAAATGAGCTAAATAAATATAAATAGAGTCAGAATTTAAGGATAGAGTTTCAGGGATTATTAACTCACAATAACTATATAAGGAACAAGAAAACCAGACCAAGATTAAGCTTCAATATTAAATGATAGAACCAAAGACAAAAACACTGCTGATGTTGGAAGTACCATACGGATAGAGTGTATAGGATAATTGCTTCTAATATGTTTAAAAGTTTATGCAGAGTACTTACCAAATCCAAAGACTATCAGTAATAGCCTTTGGAAAAAATAAACAAAAAATTGCAAGAAAGTTTAAAATCACAAAAGAATTGAAATTAGAAATTCAATAGCCAGATTAAGCATCAAGTTAGACAAAGTCAAAAAGAGAATGAAGTAATTTGAAAACATAATCAGGAAATAATGCAACACTGAGGGACTAAGTGATACAAACCATGTAAGAAATATGAGCCAGATTATAAAATAAGAAGTATTCTTAAAATCATCTTTCTAGTTGGAATTCCAGAGGAGCCAGAATAATGAGATCAAGGGTATATTTGAAATACAATCAAACTTTTTCCACTCTTGAACAAAGATAGAAATCATTATATTCAAGAAGCTCAAATATTATTAACAAGGGACAACTAAGAATATTAGAGTAAAACCAAAGAATATGACATTAGAGATGAACAAAAAAAGCAACTAAAAATTTTAAAGTTTACTGGTCAAGAATGAGGTAGATGATTTTGCAACAGTTAAAAAAAAACCTTAAAACAGTGGAATAATATATACAATATGAGACAAACATCTTTCAATTAGAACACATTTCAAGAACAAATTAAGAATTCAGATATAACAAAAGCTGGAAAGATTTACTCAAAAGTATTAAAATGTACTGAAGGAAAAAGAAAAATCATGTCAGGAAAAACAAAGAAAAATGAAAGAAAAAAGTAAAAAGCAGCTAAGTCAAAAAAAATTAAGTTATTAAACAAAACAACAATCGTAGATACAATAACAATAAACCTAGGTATAGAATACCTAACAATGTTCAATAGATCATTAAGATATGGTTGAGCTAGCAGAGAAAAAGAGAGTTGTCAGAAAAAAAGAAATGTGAGAATGTACCAATTTTTGGACTTAGATTTTACAAGATGGAACTTAGTCAATTGCCATAGTAGTTCCTTCAGTACAAAATACAATCCACATTAATGTATTTTAATATCTTTGCATTGTTTGGAATAATAATATGTTTGTTCAACTACATATACATTTTGGTAAGCTAAATATTAATTTAAATATAACTAGTACCCAGTGCAGAAAGAGTTTGTAAAGACTTTCAAGCTAATAAGGAGAAAAAGTAGGGAAATGAAAAATAAAATGCCACATCTAAAGAAAAGGTGCATTAGAGGAAAATCAAGACAATTGTTTCCCAAATGTTTCAGCTGGGCTTCCTCCCTAACAGACAGACTGCCTCTCACCTTGTTCTATTTCCTGTTGCATTTCAGTCTAAATTAGGGCCTACAAGGTGTAGCCAGCCAGACCCCACCCATGGAGCAGCTGTTTCAGGAGTTTGAGTTTCCTTCCAATTCTCTGCCCAGCTCTTGGGTTAAGCTTAAAATTACTAACTTCTAAATCACTTGGCTTAGGTGTCACCAAGTATGATACAGAAAAGCCTAGAAATTTCTGGTTTCTGTCTATCTCTTTGAAACACACAGACCCAACTATAAAATATGGGTCCTATTGTAAAACCTTTGATAAAATTGCCAATGGGGAAATAATACCTGGATTTCCAAGAAGTGACAGTAGCATCTCTTTGAAGAGCAAATCTTCAGGTAGTGCCTGAATGTAACGATGAATCACATCTTTGTAACAGAATAAAGTGCTCGCTGGGTTGCATGGAGTTGTGTGTCTTCCAGAAGCAAGAAAACAAACTCCATGAAGCTCACTGAAACTCAAGCCCAGTTTCCCAAGTTTTTTTTCTTGTTCCTGCTTTTAACAGAACATAGTCATCCAAGAATTTTTGTACCAAATTGTCTTTGCTTTCCTTATTTCCTATCTAGATTTCTGACCAAGTGTCTTCTCCGATAACAGGTTCTGACGTCTAATCTATATCCTTGACTGTCTACCTTGGTTTAGCCCTCCTGTTCAACTTGATCTTTCTAGCTCCACAATATTGGTGGTATCAATAAAGTATTCAGAGTTCTGGAGACAGAGCCAAACTGCTCGAATTTAGACCTGACCTTTGCAATATACTAGCTGTGTCTGTCATATTAGGGCAAACACTGAATCCCCTACATGTCCATTTTCTCATCAGAACAATAGAGAAAAATAATCTGAATCAGAAAAACAATTAGAAAATGAAAAAAGGTCATAAACATGCAGTTCACAGGAGAAAAATTGCAAATGTATATACTGGAAAGACACAATTTTTTAAGAGATGCAGTTTTCTCCTATTTGATTATTAGAAGTGATAGATATTGGTAGTATCTCATGTGGAGAGATGAAGAAATAAGAACTCTAATAAATTCTTTCTGAGACCTGAATTCTGACTTTTTAAAAATAATAGTATCTCTCCAAAGAGGTATTTTTAAAGTGTACTTTAGAGAAATATTTGCACATGTTGACTGAAAATTTCATTATATTAGGAAAAAATTGAGAATTTACTAAATTCATCAATAGTAGAATAATTAGATAATTATGCTACAATAATTATCTAATCATGCTATATGTATTATTAATTTAATATTTTCCTAATAAATGAAGTAGAAAATCAGGTCATAGAACAATACATAACTACAATATATGCAACATAAAAGAACCATATACAAATAAGTATGCTCATATTTAGTCAATCTCAGTGTAAACAGCCACTTCCCTAAGCCCTGCAGATCAAGGAATAGTTGGGTATTGGCTCATGTATTTAAGTCAATGCTTCCCAAACTTGCCCTGATCAGAAAATTTCACAGACTAAATAAAGACCAAGATAGAGTTGCCAAATTTTATTTTGCCAAATTAAGTCACTAAGACACAAAAAACAATCATGTAATTTCACCATCAATTTCTTCAAAAAGTGTTCTAACGCCATAATAGTAAAATGAATATTTTACTCAGAATAAATAAGAAGTCTTCAAGCTGAAAAAAAATGATTTTCAAGAAAAATTGACAATTTTATTTTAGTTTCCTCTGTTCTTATAGCATAAAATTTGGTCATAGATTTACAGTTTGTCATTTAAGAAATACAAATTTAGATATTTCCTTTTTATTTCTGAATGTTTCCAACAAAGAGAAAGAAAGAAAAAACAGCATTTATGCAACTGAAGAAAAAGGTAGGCTGAAAATCAATCTTAGCTGAGAGAGAAATGTAAGCAACACTTAATTGAAAGGTGTTTTAGTATTAAAACCAAGAATTGCCTTGCTAATAGTCCATGCCAATGGTTCTCAACTCAGGCTGTCCATTGGAATTACCTAAACAGTTAAAAAAAGAAAAAAAAACACTAATCCTATCTCTAGAGATTCTGATTCAGTTGGCCTGGTGTAGGGCCCAAGATTAGGTGTTTTTAAAGAATTCCTCATGTGCTTCTAGTGAGCAGCTATTTGAGTCACTGGTAAAACTACTTTTTTATAATAGTAAGCAGTCAATAAATAAAGTGAACTATAAGCATTCACTTTGGGAAATATGTTTGGAAAAATAAACAAAATAAACAGGAAACATAAAAACATGAGTTTTTCATAAAGAATATTCAAACATCTTGTCTGGCCCTTGTCAACTAGGGGTCAGATAATTTAAGTGACTTAGAATCACAGAACAACATTAAAACATTGAAATCAATGTAAAATATATACATAAACTTCTGCCTTGCTGTTGCAGATGGTATTTCTTCTAAATATTATGATTATAAAGGTATTTATAATTATTATATAATTAAGTATAAAGATAAGTATAAATATTATGATTATAATTTCCTGAAATTAATGAGGCAATCTCACATACTGATTTTAAGGTTAAGAAATAAGAATTTCCTTTTAAAGTAGTATTCATTCCTCATGGAAGAGATAACATTAATACAGGTCAAGGGTATATTTCTTGAATGGTTAGAATTTTGGGACAAGTCTAAACCCTGGTAGAAAACATAGAGTGCAGTTGGGAGCAAATTTTCTATTTGAACAAAGCACTCCAGTTAATTTTTAGGGCAGTTTTTCTCAAAGTGTGATATTTTAAATTACATCTGATTTAGTGTTATATGATAGTCCAAAATGAAAATTCATCATCAGAGTTCCCTGTCATGAACTCCCTTCATGTTTCTTACTCAAACCAAAATTCAAGAACCATTGCTCTAGGCCTGCATCATCACGTGGCCCCAGGAGCAGACTTTGAAAAACATAGCTCTGTTTATGATACATTTTTAAAAAATTGTACACAACTTGTCTATTTTTCTCACATAGGAGTCGAATGAAGTATTCAGTACAAGGCACCATTTCTGAGCAGGGTTTTAGCTCAGCCCCCGCAGTGTGATTCATATTCAGAAGTGATGCCTTAGAAATCTCAGTTCCACTACATAAAGTATCTGGTGCTTACTGGGTAGGGAGATTAACAGAAGAAAACACTCTTTTAATCTTTTCTAGACTTCCAGACTCCTACCATCCAGAACTCCTGTCTCCTGCCAAAACAGAGATAAAGAAGCTTAATGATGCACCATTCTATTTCTAATTTTCCTGCGGCTTTTTAAATTCATATTAGGGCTTGGTCCTTGAGTATTTGTTCTCTAATCTTGTAGCTGATGTATTTCCATGGGAATAGTAAGAAATTTCTAAAGTTGTAATACTACTGCAGAAATAGCTATCTAAAAAGTAGGAAAATATTACTCTAGAAAGGTATAATTACAATGGCAAGATCAATCCTAATTTGACTGTAGTCTTGCTTAGAATTTGTGGAATACCTTTGTATCTATAATCACTTTTTTTTAATAAGCAGAAAACAAATCCTACAAGTTTTCAGAAGAAATTAATTTTTTTTTCTCAGGGTCAAGGCAACTTTGTCTCCTATTAATTCCCAGATCAGCTTTGTGTTTTTTTTTTCACTTCAACCAAGTGAATATCTACTAGGTCCTCAAATATCTAACTTTTATTCATATTTTCAATATTTTCTCTGCCTTCTTAAATTCAGCTTGTTCAGAGTCTACCTTGTTTTACAGCCTGGATGCAGCTTCCACTGCATTTTTCCACTAAAACTGGGAGATTGGTATTTGTGTTTCTTGGAAGGAGGAATCTACAGGAAAAATATTGAATGCAGAATATCTTACACACTTCCTTCCCAGAGTCAGAAATAGTAATGCGACGGGTGTAAGAGATCCTATCTTAGGCAAACAGAACTGAAAATAAAGTGGTGTTTTATTTCTGGAAGTGAACTTACTAATACATATTTATGAGCCTTAAAAATATCTATACCCTTTATATAACTAATTTTTCCTTTAAAAGCTGGTATTAAAGAAATAATCACAGAGGTGTTATAAAGGCCCAACATGGGGTCACTTCTGCTGGGCCAAGTCACCAAACTGGGGTTTCATACCTAACCTCATGGTAGTATCAACTTCTCCCAGAAATGTTGTCAGGAATCTTCTGGTCAGCTTCAATAAGATAATGTCGCATATGCCCTCTCCACCCGCAAAGGAAGATGAGGTAATTCATCTAATGAGACCCATACCCTTGCTTCCTCTCACACACACAGATAGCATGGGAATGTGTATAGCATCATCCTTTAGGACGTCTTAACTAGATGTATCCATGTATCCATATAGCTTGATGTATTGATAAATGTAACCTTCTTTCTGCACATATCCCCTGCTGTAGAGAAAGTATTGAAGATGTCTCCAAACGAAGGGGCTTTAGGACAGTTTATCAGAGCTCACTGATGGGCTGCTCTTATGTCACAGTCCTCAGTAAACTATGAATAAACTCTATCTTAAATGTAACAGTCACCTTGGTTGCAGTGGAAAGAGGCTATCCACACTGTAACTGTATCAATTCAAACTGATATTTTAATAGAAAGCTATTGAAAACACCTAAATATTCAGCATTACAAAATTTATATCAATTATGGTTCACTTACTTTATAGATGATTAACTTATAAAATTATGCCTTTAATAGTATTTGACTACTTGATAATTGCCCTCCATATAATAAATATGAAATAGAAAATTGTAAATATAATTTGTCCTAATTTTGAAAAAAATACATGTATGCCTGACACTATTCTGGGCTCTGCGAACACAGCAGAAAAACAAATGGACAACTAGACTCTTAGAGTATTTACATTCCAGTAAGATGGGAAGGCAGAGAAATGTTAAGGAACCACACAACCTTCAAATAAAACTACAAATAAAAATATAATTTCAGATATGAATAAATAGGACAATCTGATAGAGAAAAGGTTTTTGTGCACTTAAGAAATGGAGATCAAATAAATCCTACCTGACACGGTGATTTTTTAAAAATCTTTACTGAAGTACAATTTCATATAATAAACTGTATCCATTTAAAATGAACAATTTGATGAGGTACACTGTGAAATTACCACAATAAAACTATGGACCAAAAGTTTCCATGTGCCTCTTTGAACTCAATCCCTCTGCCCCAAGATCCATTAAGTCATTAATTAATTTTTTCTTATTATAGAAATAATAGTATTACATTATCTGGAGATTCATATAAATAGGGTCATACAGCATGTGCATTTATCATGCTGTAGTATGATTCAGTACCTCCTTCCTACTTAGTGCTGAGTCATGTTCTATGGCGTGGATGTGCCATAATGTTTGTTCATTCCCTCTTGACGGATCGCTAAGTTGCTTCCAGTTTAGGGCCATTACAAATAAAGCTCCATGAAAGTTCATGTACAAATATTTGTGTGGACATGTTTTCCTTTCTTTTGGAGAAATACCCAGGAAAGAAATGAATGGGTTGCAGTATAGTTGTAGGTTTAAATTTTTTCATCAACTTGTAAACTTTCTTCCAAAGTAGTTGTGTAATTTTACATTTCCATCAACAAGTATGGGAAGTCCAATTATTTCACATCAGGACATTAGAATTGTCAGTCTTTTCAGTTTTGCCCATTCTTGTCATTTGTTATTGATGTTAGTGATTTTAATACTTTTCCTGTGTTTGTAAAGGTGGGGCATTGAGGTTCAATTTGCAGTTTTTGATGACCAGTGATGTTTGGTATCATTTTATGTGCTTATGATCATTTATTTGTCTGTGCATTTATACAGTGAAGTGACTGTATAAATCTTTTGCCCTTTTAAGAAATTGCATTTTTCTTTCATAATCAAATTGTCAGGGTTCTTTATATATTCTGGATATATGATCTTTGTAGATATATGTAGTAAAAATATTTTCTCTGGGAATGTAATTTGCCTTTAAGCTTTCTTCACAAATCTTTACTCATTTTAAATGTTGAGGAAATCCAATTACTCATATTTTTTTTTATGGTTTGTGCCTCTTGTGTCCTATCTACATAAACTTTACAGAGATGTATTTAAATAATTTGAGAAATTTTATAGTTCTTCCTTTTCTATTTAAGTCTATGATCCATTTCAAGTTAATTTCTTTGTATGTTGTTTGATGATTAATTTTTTTCCATACAAATATCCAAGTGTATGCATCCCTTGTTGAGAAAAGTATTTTATCTCCTTTTAGTGGCCTTGACATTTCTTTTGAAAATCAATTGACTTCATCATATGTAGGTTTAATCCTGGGCCATTTTCTCCCCTACTTAATCTATATGTCTATCATTTTACAAATTAATTCCTATAGCTTTATAGTAAGTCTTGAAATTCAATTGTTTAAGTACTCCATTTTTAAAATTGTTTTGGCTATTTTAAGCCATCTGCCTTTCCACATAAATCTTAGGGTAAGATTGTCCATTTCTATTTAAAAAACTGCAAAAAAAATTTTTATGGGGATTGTATTAAACCTATAGATCTGGGGAGAATTGGCATAATATTGAGTCATCCAATCCATATTTTTCCAATTATTTAGATCTTCCTTAATTTCTCCCAGCAAAATTTCTAATTTTCTGTATAAAGATCATGTATGTTTCCTTTGTTTTTCCTACATATTTTTTTAGTTTAGTTTGTTTGTATTTTGTTCATTTCTGCTCATCTTCTCTCTATGATTTATTTTGCTCTTTTTTAGCTTCTAACCTTCTAATTTTGTCTTTGATTTTAAAACCTTCTTATTTCTTGTGTACTTAACTCCAACAACTGTTGAACTGCATTCCACACATTTTCACAAGTTATAATTGGATTATCATTTTGTTTGTAATACTATATTTTGATTTGTTCTTTGACCCATGAATTATTTGAAAATGCTTTGCTTAATTTTCAGAAAATGAGTTTTATTATTTTATAGCTATTAATTTCAAATTTATTTTACTGTCATAGGCCATATGGTTGGATACCATTACATTTATTTGAACTTGTGTTATGGTCAAGATATTGTCCATTTTGGTGAATTTTTAATATGTATTTGAAAAGAGTATATTTTGAAGTTGTTAAGTATATGACATCATAAACAACAAATAGGTCAACGTGGTTAAGGGTATTGTTGAGATAATGTATTTCTTTCCTAATTTTTCAGCCTTGTTTTTCTGTATCACTAAGGGACAGGTGTTAAAATCTACTATGACTTAATTAATTTATTTATTGAGTACTGCCACATTTTGCTTAATTTTCTGAGGTACTATTATTAAGTAACTTATGATGGGCAATTTTTCCTAATGAATTGCTCCATCATTAGGAAGTTCCTCTTCATTTCTAGTAATATCTCTTGTCTGCAGTCCATTTTATCTAATATTAAAAATGCCACTGCTGTAATAAGATAAATACTTACATGGTATATCCTTTTGCATTCATTTACTTTGGACACAGGTGTATCTTTATATTTGAAATGTGTGTCTTGTTAATAGCATATAACTATATTATGCTATTTTATTCATTAGTCTTCTTTATTCATTCTAAAAATATCTGACTTTTAGGCAGTATGTTTATTCCAATGGTATTTAATGTAATTATTGGCATAAGTCTATTTAAGTCTTCCAATTTATTATTTGTTTCCTCTTTACCTATTCATTTTGTTTTATTTTATTTTCTTTGCTATTGTTGGGCCTCTGATTTCCCCTCCTGACTTCTTTTGGACCATGTGAATGATTTCCTGAATTCTATGATAATTTTGGACTATTAACTATATGTCCTATTTTTAATGGCTGTAATACTACAACCTATGTAATTCTCATTATACCTCTTAATATATAGAAATATTGAAAATATGTAGGTTTGTTTACCCACATTCATGTTTCTTTGTGCTTTAGTTTGTAGTTCTTTTTTGTCTTTAGTTGAAATGGTTAAAATCTGCTCCTTGCAAACATGTGTCAGGAACAGCCAGAAACTAGGGCAGAGTTTACACACAAAACATGGGCTCCCTTCCTCTGGTTCTTTCTGTAATAGAATTCCCTCAGTTCCTGGTATGTGCCAGGATGTGTATTCAACCCACTTGGAACTTCAGCATTTTTTGTGCCATATTTCAACTGGTTTACTGAAGGGATAATTTTGAGCTGATCCTAAAGGGGAAATGGAGGCATTAACAGCAATGATGGGGAAGAATGGGGTCGCAAAAGGAACAATGAACAATATTTTAGCCTAAGAATCCAGAAACCCAGGAAGGATCAGCTACTGAGAAATCTTTCATCTTTTTATTATCTTTAAAAATGAAGATAAGCCCTCTGTCAGAGTTGCAGAGTAAAAATCCTTCCTATTTTAGAGTAGGATTTCTTATTAAGACATGTATTTAAAGAGGGAATTAGCAAAGATATATTATGCTAATCGTTTTAGGGGCTTAAGAATTTATTCATTTATTCATGAATTTAATAAGACGCATTGAAATGGGATAAGACTTACACTTGAAAGAATGAGTGATGAGTAAAAAGATGATTCATCATGGGCTAAATGGGCTGCTTTTAGGCAAATACAAGATCCAATCAAACCAGGCTCATGTCCTCAAAGATTTTAGGCTAGTTTAATTCAAGATATGTTTTTTCCTTCTAACCCATTTCCTTCAAAGTTTCCAGTAGACATATTCGACCCTTATATTACTAAGCTACACTTCATCTTTAATAATATCAACATTCATATTTTTCTCTGGCAGAATACATTCATCTGAAAATCACAGTGTCTAGAGTGGAAACAGGCCAAAAGTGTTTGTGTTTCGGAATTTGAAGTCTGTAAAAGCAGTTAGCATGAACTGCTACAGAGGTCTGAAGAAAACTACTGGAACCTCTTGTTCTGAAAAACACATGTATCCATTTGATACAACTATTTTGTCCACAAATTCCCTGAAACCTTTCTACAGATCCCTCGGGTTACCAGATTCTGAGAAAGCGATTCTAATTGTAGAGATTTTTACATCCTTTCAAAGTATTCTACTACTATTTTATGTCTGGATGGTCTCAATCTCCTATATTTTTGAAATTTGAATCTTGCATTATTAAAAATCTAGCACTATCCCTTAGAAATGGAACTTAATTTTTTCTTGCCTTTTAAAAACCTAGTTTTCTCTCTTTGATGTCACAGCTGTATTTTTTTTAGATTTTCTTTTTGGTTTGGCAGCTATGGCATGCTAGTAACTGCTATAATCCGTAATATTTTCTGCACACATTAATTTTAGGGAAAACATTGTCAACCATATTAAATTAGAGAAAGATCAAATTTTAAAATGAGAATCAATGAAAACTTCTGGAGTTTGGTAATTGAAGGAAGCAATATATTGCAAAGGATGATCCGAGGACAGAGAACCAATAAATTGAGCCCTTACTCAACTGCACTACCACACAGTAGCTAAGTCTGTTCAGAAACCATAAGAACTTGAAATATTTTCTCTTATTTCTCCCTTTTCTTCCTTTTTCTCAGCCTGTGGGAGTAGCCTTTAAATATAATATATGGAAGCCCCAAATATGAGGTGAAAGTAACATTTTCCTAGTATAACTTTATTTCGCATGTATACTGAATCAGTCACCATCCTAGAACATCAATTTTATTTATAATGAATATTTGAAATATAGAATTTTGGAAGGTTTAGTTTTATTCACTCTTAGAAATGATACCCTTCAAAGAAAAAGTTAGCAGATTCTCTGGTGGACTGATACAAAGGAATGTTCAATTTGTCAACCTTTTGCAAAACATAACGAAGGTGACTGACAGCTAAATCAAATAGATCTGAACCTAAATACAACTCTGCTGATTTTAAGTCATGTGACCTCAGACAAGTTACTTAAACTTCCTAATTCTTTGTTGTGTCTTTCAAATAAGGAAATAATACTACCTTTCTAGGATGATGTTAATGTTAAAAGTATCAATAGCATTTAGCACATAATAAAGAGGCAAAAATTAACACTTCCTTTTCTTTCTGAAATAGTCACTTTCTGTAGGTTGAAATTTTATGAGCTGTGAATGAATGTGTTGTACCAGACTCACCCCTCTAAGCAAACCCAGAACTACAACAGTGGGCTCCACAGCTCATCTGAGCTTTGGTACCTGGCCCGCATAGCTTGCCTATGTGCCACTTCCTTCAGCAAAGCAGTATCACCCGAGACAGAGAACAAATCCAGTTCCCATACATTTTATCAGAGTCTGTAAGTGGCAGGAAGAACTGCAGAAACTGATACTGAAAACTGAACAAAGGTTTGGTTCTTTAAATATCTATGTAAAGGAAGAAGTCATTGCAGAATCAGCACACAGCATTTTCCATGAATTTCCATCTCTCCATCATTATCTCAGCAACATTCCAAGTAACACCTAGCATTACTTACTACCAGGACTCAGTTCCCTTTGTGTTCCTGGGCTGAAAACTAGTTTTGAGCTTCAATCTCTGTCAACCATGATTCAGCTATGAGCCTGCCCTTTAGAAAGTCTACGAAGAATAGTTGCCCAATCCTGGAAACGAGAGAGGAGATCATTCAGCTGTGCCTAAGATGTGGTAAGAATTCCTGTGATGAAAGCTTTGTGGTCTGAAAATTGAGAATTTCATGTGGTCTTCGGGGTCTCTTTGCCTACTAATTCTTTTGAGCACACTATATGACTCATTTTCCTGATGGGACATTTCAAGCACTTTCCAAATAGTTGGTACCTAATGGGAAAATGAATTTAAGTATCATTATTGTTGCTTATCTCTGCCTGTTTTCTAACTGAGGAAGACTTCATGGGAATACAGAAAAGAATGGGAGAGGAGCAGTTTGTACTGCAACGTCCAAAACTTCATTGGAATAGAGCACACGCAGAACCTGGAACCAGCATGTCATTAACGGTACTGCTCTAGATGTTAGGCTGAGTATGGAAGATGAAAAGATAAGCACCACCCAAATCAGGTCGAAGATAATCTTCATATCCTAAACGAAGCAGAGGAAGAGGATGAGAGATGGAGTCAGGGAAAAATTAATGGTAGAAACTAAGTATTTACATGGCTGTGGGAAAGTCTCCCTCTTAGAAATAAATTAATGTTTTTTTATTGATTTCTAATCTATAAAGTAAATTTGAGAGATGACCCATGAGGGTTTTTTTTCTCAATCTGCTCAACTTCATCTTCTTTTAAGGCTTTACTACTCTGATTTAAAAATTATTCCTCTATCTAAGAATCGTCTCCTTTTATATTTTGCGGCTATGAGGATCAACATGGTCATTGCATTACCCTGGAGAGGCAATTTTGTAATCAGGAGACATTTTAGTCTCTCCCCCAGCTTGGCCATCAGCATGCACAGCATGTCCTATAGCCTGGGAGGCTCTAGTTTTCTCAAATGTGGAAAAAGTTCAACCCTCCAAAGGCTAATTCATCAGAGCTTCATTTTGTTGAAAACTAACTCAATAAATAGATCAATCTACCCAAATCTTACCTGATGATGATGAATATTCTCATAGATTCAAAACATTATTATTAAAAGAATGTTCTTGAATATATTTAATCAAGGCCAACTTGTAAAAAGACATTTTTAAAAGGCAGCTCCATTTGTCAAACCTGAAGATTACTGGATGATTTAGTTTTTCTCTTAAATTCCATTTTCTCAGGATTCGCCTAAAATTTCATCTCCTATGTGATGCCATTTCATACTGATTTCTTTTTAAAGTTGTTTCTAATTTTTCCAACATGTTCACATTTTTTTTTGAGGAGTCTTTCCAGATTTCGCTGATTGAAAAATTGTCCATAATCTCACATTTACTTACAAATAAAAACTTGTTCCTTTTAACTATTTGGGCAACTTACAAGGCTTAATATTAATCTAGATGATTTTAACTGTGTTTAAAAATTTCTGCAAGGGGTTGTTAGGCTGGTTTTTATATTTGCTATCATAGCAGCTAATTAGAAAGTACTCATTATTCCCTGCCAACTCTCTGGTACTGGATCTTGAAAACTGGTATAGAGTGAGGATCCCCTCTGGTGGCAGGAAGTCAGACAGGAGATTCAAAGTAGAACATGGCTTGGCCTGCCAATCCCAGAGAAGCTCTGGTACTAAGCAGGGCAGAGAGGCTGGCTAGCAGCAGGAGGAGGACTTAAAGGTGCCAGTGTCCTCAAATCAAAGCTCCACCTCCCTCACTTTAGTCTTACCAATCTATCCCACCTGAATTGCTAAAGACTTTAGAAGTAGATTAAAATATAGACGTAGATTAAAGTATGAACTGGTGAATTAACTGAACTGGTTTTTCGTTAAATGGTCCTTTGGGAAAAGGACCTCTCAGCGAATCAGTGTCAGGATATCAATTTTAGTCATAAAATAAAATGCTCTCTGAGACTTAAAAATTGTACAATTCAAATGAGCACTCCTCTTAGAAGAGATTGCATATTTTCTGAAATTGTAATTTCATTGCCTCCCCATTAATTATCTGTGCACTCAGCAAACATTGCCTGAGTACCCATCATGTGTCAAGTATTATTTTGGGCAATGGAATGCATTTTGTGAAGAAGTCCCCAAAGGTATTTCAATATTTCAGGTAATCTGACAAATCTGCACAAAATGCAGAAGGAGTGGGAAAGGTGGTGTTGGTTAATTCCACTCTGCCAGTAGAAGTGGAGTTAAAGGAGGGGGAACTGGTAGCCAGGAGAAGTTTCATGGAAGAGGCACCTTCTTATGTGATTTTTGGCTGGAAAGAAAGAAAGAGCATCAAAGTTAAAGGAAGTACACAACGTGCAGGTGGGTGGTTAAAGGGCAGAGTGCTGGGGATGATGTGGTGAGACAGTAGACTAGCAGGGAAGGAAGTAGTCCAATTAGAAAGAGTCATGAGCAGTTACGCAAGGTACAGAAAGCTAATAAACCATTTTGATGGTGGGAATGTAGTATTTTCGGCAAATGACTGGAGTGGGCTGGAGTTGAATTTCAGGCAGACACCAGTAAAAACACTATTGCTATAGTTATCAGGGATGAACTAATGCTTTCGTGCTGCCATGTGCAGACTGATGAAAGAGAGATTTAGGAGTTGTTCCAAGGTGGCTTATAACATGGTCCAGTATCACAAAGAAAGGAATATAAAAACAAGCATTATGGGGAAGAAACTCTGATTTGTATATGTTGATTATCAAGTTCTGGGATATACTGACTAAGTTCATGGACTATCCATTCATCGTGACCTGCCTATGGAACTATCTCAGACTTTTTCAGCATTTCAGCTGTTATTACTGAACATGATCACACTCTTTGAAGAGATAGACTTTCGGGTCAGTGTGTGCATTACATGCTTATTTGTATTGCTTACTTTTATTCCTGCCTCTCATCTACTCTTGATTAAGAAAGAAGAGAGAGGCAGATCCTAGCTAGAAGATAAGTCTTTACAATATTAGAAATCTTGAGGAAGTTACTTATATTATGCTAATAGAGGGGAAGATTAGGAGCTCATCTCAGCTGGTCTGTGAGCCAGTAAGTTAATAGGATGTACTTCTACATAAAAGAGAATCTTCACTTCTAGTGCAGATATTCCAAAAAGTTCCCAGGAGAGGAAACCAGTGAATTTGAGCAGGGCTGACCCTTTTCTCAAGCAAACTGTTAGTAGTTAAGGTTTTTGCCAGTCACCACTAACTACGTGTGTCTAGCTGGGTCTCTCTCCAGCCTATTCCAAACATCTTTAACTCTACACCTATTCCTCTGTCATCAAAACCAATCACTTCACTATTTTAGAGTTCTACTAATTTAATCAGTAGCTTAGTGCCCTTCTACAGGACACTTATTAAACTAATGAGAGCAAAGTATGCTAGGGTACCGGATATGATGTTATAAAACAAAAAAGGCAGTGCAACAATTACTCAAAAAGAGGAAGGTTGTATATTTATCACTCATGTAACACTCCAAAGCTGTCAGGGATGCATGGTGGCCAGGCAACTCTGCTCAGCTGTCCAGGGTTCCAAGTTGATTCTCTCTATGTTGCTCCCTTACTCCTCAGGGTTTTGGGCTTTGCTGCACATAATTGAAGCTGCCAGCCTCTCAGCCCCATGTTAAGTTCCAATATCATGGAACATAAAAGAAAGCCCATGGTCAGTTATCTAAGGAGATGACCGGGAAGTTGTGCACATCATTCTTGCTCTCACCCATGGTTCAAACTTAATCATATGCCACACCCACCTGCAAAGGATCCTGAGATGTGTTCCATCTAGCCAGTTATATATACCCAGATAAAATCAGGGAATTATATTATTAAAAATCAGAGAGAAAGAGGGGATACTGGAGTAAGTGAGCAAGGATAGTATTTATTAGAAGGTAAAATGAACTAGTGGCCAGTATTTCACAGCATTTTAAAAAATTCTTATTTGATATCTTTGTTTTAAATTTCAAAAGAAATCAATTATTGTAACCAAAGGAAAAAATAATAGAGTGCTTGCTTTGTTTTCAAAAGACTACCTAAGATTCTAATAATTGATCTAAACATTAACAAATTTTAGTATTTGTATGGGTTCACACAGTACGTAGTGTCTCTATATCAGAAAAGTGATGCAATCCAGAATGTGTAATTTGCACTATGTAAAGAAATTTATACATATAAATATATATATATGTATACATAACCAGATACATAACTACATGAATATGTAAGTGTATCTATATGTATGTGTGTATATGTGTGAGCATATATACATATGTAATGAAAAGTGAAACTGTTGGATCTAGTGAGCTCATCTATAGAGACTGTGTCAAGTGAAAAGAGCAGAACAACAGGTTCAGATGAAAGAAAACCGAACTTCAGACAGAGCAATCTGAGAAGAGACCAAGAAGAAACAAAGCAGGAGAAAAACTGTGATTCATGAAAATTGAAAGAAAGAAGTTTGAGACATCCCGGATGCCAAAAAATGAGGACAGAATCTAATCTAGTAGGTGCACCCATTAGGCGATAATAGGTAATCGTGGCAAAAGTTAGGGTACAGGATATGATGCTAAAAGTCAAGTCCGTGTGGTATGGAGCCATAATTCCAAAAGCCTGACAAGTAAATATGATTACATAGACCAAGCAGGTGGTGGAAAAGCTGAGGACTGAATGACATCAAAGTGAAAAACAATTAAATATACCAAGATGCGATGGCTTTAGACCTGATTTGTAACTTACAGAACCATGAAAGATGTATCTTGCTGGGTTTTACTACATTCTGGCACAGACTTATTCTGATGGAGTTAAATTTTCATATTGGAAACATAAACATGATTTGGAGAAATTTTCTGGTGAACTTAGTTCTTTCTCACACCTGATTGAGCTAGAAATGACTTTGAATCAAAAATGCCCATTCTGCCTTTCTGAATCATGGCTATCCTGTGAAAAGTGAGTGAATATATTTAACACAGGGTGAACTTTAATGGTATCATTTGAAATCAAGAATGAGATCACATAATAGGAGAGAGGCATAAGGTTTCAAAGGAGGTCGTTTTTTTTAAATTACTACTACTTTAGAATGAGAACACATTTATTCCCTAAGAAGAAAAAGCCAGTAGAGGAGAGACTGAAAATAAAAAGCAAAAGAGAAATGAACTGAGAGAAGAAGTAAGGGACCGGGGAGAGAGAACAAGGAAATAATCCATGTGCAGAGGGAATTCTCAGTGTTGAGTTGAAAAGAACAGATGAGAGAGAAAGTTTAAAAGTTTAAAAGGGAGAAGGGACAGTTCTTTGTCTAGGATGGGATGGATTTCCACACAAGAAAATCCCACCATTCATCTCAATGCCTTCTTGCACAGGTGAGAAAGCCAGCAACCAGCAAGTATCTGAAGCAAATCCTTGCGGGATTTTCTACTGGCGTAGGTGTGTTTAATAATTTTGTCATTTTTCCTATGAGTTCTTTCCAGGTCCTCCTTGCCCTATTTAAATTTTTGTGTCCTGAGTCAGTCCTGAGTTTCTAATGGAACTAATTTAATAAAATGTTATGGGACTAGGGGACTGTGTCCTTTGGCATATCTCCTAGTCATTTTTTTGTTTTGCTTTATTAATTTTTCTCTCTCATAACTTATTACATCTGTTAATCAGAAATGGTCTATCTCTAAACCTCTAAATCTCTCCCTGTTATCAGACAATATACAGAGAAAGAGCCCAGTCTGAGAAGCTCTGCATGAGGCACATGGCAGCATCTGAGTTAAACACACCAGGTATCATCACTCTAATTAAACTGAAAAAAAGAAATGTCCTCTGCATTATCAGATCAAATCTTTACTTGTAAATAAAATAAGAGATTATTTTCTCCTGCTCCAAAAAAGAAATTCAAGCCCTGTTTTACTGAATGCCAACCCACTGACTCAGGTTTTTACAGGCTTGCTCATCAGTTCTCTGTTGTTCCTCATTCACCAACATCTGAACATTCACCATTTACGACATCCAGAGGGAGTTTCTTGGTAAATATCAGGCAGAGGCAGATGGGATCTACTGGGACCCAACCCAGACTCTGCTTTTCCAGATCACTATCTATAAAAGTGTGAGTGTCATGGAGAAAGCAGAGATCTGCTATGTTTTTCTCAATGGGTAAAGATAAAACCATAACACAAAAAGGAAGGATACTGACCACAAAATACACTCTTCTAGCAGGAGGATTGTTACACCATCGGAAGCCATGAAAGCATTATCAGGAGAAAATTTACCACTGCTTTCAGGAAGCATCTAAGCATCTTTCTGGCAGAATAATATTCCATTGTGTATATGTACCACTTATTCTTTATCCATTCATCTACTGATGGACACTTAAGTTGCTTCCATATCTTGGCTATTGTAAATAGTGCTGCAATAAACATAGGGGTGAATATGTCTTTTTGAATCAGAGATCTTGTTTTCTTTGGGTAAACACCTAGGAGTGGAATTCCTGAGTCAAATGGTACTTCTATTTTTAGTTTTTTGAGGAGCCTCTATACTGCTTTCCATGATGGTTGAACTAATTTACATTCCCACCAGCAGTGTAGGAGGGTTCCCCTTTCTCCACATCCTTGCCAGCAATTGTTGTTGTTTGTCTTTTGGATGTTGGCCATCCTAAGTGGTGTGAAGTGATATCTCATTGTGGCTTTAATTTGCATTTCCCTGATAATTTGCAATTATGGAGCATCTTTTCATGTGCCTCTTGGCCATCTGAATTTCTTCTTTGAAGAAAAGTCTGTTCTGATCCTCTGTCCATTTTTTAATTGGGTTATTTGTTTTTTCAGTATTGAGGCTTGTGAGCTCTTTATACATTTTGTATGTTAACCCCTATCAGATAAGTCATTTACAAATATATTCTCCCATACTGAATGATGCCTTTTATTTTTGCTGATGGTGTCCTTTGCTGTACAGAAGCTTTTTAGTTTGAGGTAATCCCATGTGTTCACTTTTGTTACCCTTGCCCAAGAAGATGTGTTCAGGAAAAGTTGTTCATGTTTACATTCAGGAGATTTTTGCCTATGTTTTCTTCTATAAGTTTAATGGTTTCATGACTTACAATCAGATGTTTGATCCATTTTGAGTTTACTTTTGTTTATGGAGTTAGACAATAATCCAGTTTCATTCTCTTGCATGTTGCTGTCCAGTTTTGTCAACACCAGTTCTTGAAGAGGCTGTCATTTACACATGGTATATCCATGACTCCTTTATCGTATATTAATTGGCATATATGTGTGAGTTTATATCTGGACTCTCTGTTCTGTTCCATTGATCTATGGGTCTGCTCCTGCACCAGTACCAAATTGTCTTGATTACTGTGGCTTTTTAGTAGAACTGAAAGTTAGGGAGCGCAATCCCCCAGCTTCGTTCTTCTTTCCCAGGATTACTATATAGATACCCACTTGGCATCAATCAGTTGTAAGGAAAACCCAATACTCTATATGTGTGTGTGTGTATGTGTAGATGCATATATATATATAATATGTAATACTATATATACTATGTATATATAATTGTGTGTACTATTTATGCTCTTGATCAGTTTTACTTTTTTAACATAAAAATGTTTATACACTTTGATCCAGTAAATCCATGCTTAGAAATCTATTCTGAGGGAGTTCTTAAAGATGAGATCTGAAATATATACTCAAGCATACACATGAAAGCATTATTGGTAGTGGTCAAAATGCAAAGCATTCAAATAAGTAAAAATAAGGAAATAAGTGATGTTGTTAAAAACCCATCCAAAATCTGGTATGTTACAGCTTTTGCTTCTTCAGCCTTTTCCTTGCTGTAACCTATTATTTATTGGTCCAAGCTTAAAGAAACTGTGACTGATTTCCTTCTCCAAATTTTGCTGGCAATTTAATTTCCATCACTCACTCAAAATAAGGAATTTTCTACTGGATGAAGGAAGAAGTCCACCTCCAAATTTTAACCATTATTCATTGATAGAGCATTTCCCATGTGAATCAGAAAAAGACCCTTTCTCTTTTATTTGTCCTTATAGGCATCACTAAGAGAGAGAGAGAGAAGATTTGGTATCTACTACAGCAGAATCAACTTCAGCAGAAGCTTTGGAACAGGTGAAGCTTTTTCCGTCTCCTTATCCTTTACTTACACCACCCTCCTTTCTACAGCCTAATCTACAGCCGCCACCACCATGTCTACAAAGGGGCTTTCTGCCTTTATGTTGACTCATTGTCTTGACTCACAGGGTCCTTTCTAGAACATTTCATGATTCAGGTGGCCTTTTCATTAGATTTGTTCCCTAAACTAGCTGCATCTGCACCACCTGCCTTGGGCTTGAATGATGCCAGTACTTAGAAGGAAGCAGAGCAAGAGAGATAACATCATTTGTATCTCTGAATCCAACCAGTCCTGAAAGTTTCTCTACTCCTGAACTTCCAAAATACAAGAGTTAATAAATCCTCTTAGCTAGCTTGAGTTGGAATATTATCAACTTTCAAATCAAATAACTAACAAAATACACAGAAACTGAAACCAGGATTGCAGTGTTGAGAGTAACATACTCCAAAACAAAGAACTGAAAGAGATAAGATAAACTGGAGATCCTTTGAGGGGAGAAGTATGAGGGAGCTCCATTTCTAATTACACATTCAAATTACAACTGATAAATTGTTAAACTTTTATCCAGATTTCAGTCCATGTGCATATCAAACCTAGAAGGGTAGACAACTTGGTAGAAAAATGTCAGATATTGGGAACTATTAGTTGTTCCTTAAAGCTTTTGATAGAATCTTGATAGAATAGAGCCAACTTCCATCTAAAGTATCATGTTTGACATTGGAAACAGAATTACATGTAGTTCTTTTCTTTTTATTGGAACTTAACAGGACAGTCGTTTTTTACCTGACACCAACAATCCTATAGCCTTGGGTGTCCAGGAATAAAACAAAAGAGAACATAGTGCTCTAAGGTGAAGTCAAATGGACAAACAAGCAACAAATACACTGGGGGTTAATTTTTGGATCCAAGAATAGTAATAAAAATGTTATGTTGATTCTTTTTACTCCACCCCTCCATCACCCCCTGTTCTTGACTCCATAAGACAGAGTTAATAATTGCTTCCATTTTCTGGGACACACCCCTGTGACAGGGAAACCTTGAGCTATGCATCATCACTCATGTCTGTTATTTTACAGTCTCCATGTAAAAACAAGAAAGGATGTCATTACTCTGAGGGTGATAGGAAAGGATGAAAATGACAAAAGACATTGCTTAGAATAAAGCAAGCACATGACCCACACTCAACAATTATGGATTTACAACATTTCTATAATTAGTTTCTAATCATGGTATTTATTATCATCAAATTTAGTAGCTACCTAACAGAGTTCTACATTTATGTCTTAGAAACTCCAAATAATTTTATACAAAAGCCTGAATTTTGTTTTTTTACCTGCAAAGCAGTTCCTAGGACTGCATACTCTAGCAAATCGAAATGGATGGTTTCCTGTCCCCTAGTATGTTCACTTAAAATGCCCTGAATTATGTCATCAAACAGCAGAGATAAATACAATTAGCCCAGGAAGTGTTACCGTGTGCTGCCAGATTGTTGAACCAGGGAACGCATGCTATTTCAGAGGGGAGATTATTCCTTGTCCTGTGTAAAAAGCCTGTGAAGTCTTCTACACACCAACATTCACTGTGCTTTCTTTGCTTGTCCTTGGAGTTTTAATGGTGTTCTTCCGAGACCTCTATATTTCGGAAGGTTTTTCAGTGGTTGTATGTTTTATTTAACAGCCTTTGGTGTCCAGGTGTGATTTGACCATAGAGGCATGAAAATAGCCTCAAAATTCTTTACTTGGAGCTGGAGAAAATACCAAATGTGACTATAGATTGTGTCCTTAGGTGAGAGGATAATAGAGAGAGAGAGACAGAGAGAGAGAGACTCTGTGTGTGTGTGTGTGTGTGTGTGTCTGTGTGTGTGTGTGTGAGTGAGTGAGTTGTTATGCTGTTAATCTTACGTACCACCTTGGCTAAGCTCTGGTGCCCAGTTGTTTGGTCAAACACTAGTCTAGATGTTGCTATGAAGGCATTTTTCGATGTTATTAACATTTGCAACCAGTGGACTTTAAATAAAGGATATATCTTCCATAGAATATAGGAACCTCATCCAATCCATTGAAGACCTGAAGAGCAAAGACTGCAGTTTCCCAGACCAGCAGGAATTCTGCCTCAAAACTGCAACATAGAAACCCTGCCTGAATTGTTAGCCTGTTGCCCTGCCCTACAGATTTCAGATTTGCCATCCCCAGTAATATCATGAGCCAGTTCCTTAAAATCTCAGCCAATCTCTATATATTAAGGTATGTATATTCTTAAGTATAGAAATGCAGAAATAAATATATATAAATAACTTATATGTATATATATGAGTACACTTTGAAAAACAATTTGGTAGTTTCTTAAGTCTCAAACATGCATCTACCATATCATCCAGCCATTCCATTCCTGATAATTACTCAAGAGAAAGGAGAAAATGTCCATACAAAGCCTTGTACATGAATATTTATTATAGTAGCTTTATCTCTATTACCCAAAAACTAGCAACAACCTAAATGTCCTTCAACATGTGGATGAATAAGCAAACAGTGGTAAAAGTCATACAATGGAATATACTCAGCCATAAAAAGTAGGTGGAACTATTGATACATGCTGCTAATGGATGAATTACAAAATAATTATCCTAATTGGAAGATCCCAGACAAAAAGGGGTATGTACTGTGTGATATCATTTATGTACATGAGTTTTCATTTCCTAGATTTGTATGTAAAGGTGTGGGTAAAACTGTAATATTTCCAGAATCTCTCACCTGGCTTTAGTGCATCTCCATATCAACAGGTGTTCCTACCGGTTGGAGAGAAGTAGTTCATCTCCGTATCAGTGGGTAATTACCTGGGCGACTGAGGGCTTATCTGAAACTGAGAGGTTGGGGGAGGTTTCCCCTTGCTTCTGCCTGAGCAGGAGGGAGACCACCCCGGACCGCAGTTTGTAAGCAATAAACGGGTTTTAAACTTTATTTCTCCCTTTGACTGATTTCACTTTCAGCTAGGTATTTTGCCCCAGGATTTCCTCTCCCCAGAGTTACAAAAGGGTATTACACAGTATGTACTTTTCAAATTACAATTGTTGGTTTATAAACATGCCTCTCCACGTCTGTCTTCACTTAACTTTGAGTTGCTTAAGGGCAGCGGAAAAACAAATCTTGCATTTCTGTTCCCTGTTCTTATCACTGTACTAGCTAAGTAGTAGGTTTTTAGTAAATAGTGACTGCATTACTGAATTCCTAAAAGGTAGTAACTTCTAAATTCCTATGGATAAGTTGATTTACCTATTGCCTTTTTTAAGCAGAATCCAAACTCTACTCCACTAAGCTGTAACCACTATTTTAATAAAGATTCAAACTCAAGGACAAAACACAAATTCCACTTTAGGAAAGGAGAGGACCTTATGGGCAAAGTAGGGATGGGAGCTGGTCTCACTGTAATATTTTCTATTCTTCCTTTAATTCATTCAAATGTTGAATTCAAACACTTTGGTCTTTTCCTTCCCGCTCATAGGAACCACCACATGATGATGTTGACTGTCTTTACTAGTGCCCTGTGCAATCCCCAACTCAGGCTGGATGCTGAAGCAAATGCCAAGTATTGTTTGTGAGACAGGGATGGGATTTAGAACCACTGTTGTTTCAAGAACTGGCCTTCTCTGTAAACTGCCTGCTATTTCAAAGAAATAGTATGTCAACCAACATCAAGCGAAGCTGGCGTTAACATAAGGATGAAACAACTGAGGCAATGAGTGCATTACCAGAAACTAGGAATCACTATGGTGAAGTGGTCCCCACCTACGTAAAAAGGAGCCTTTAAAGAAGACTGTGCAATTTGCAAATCTTGGTTGAGAATGTGCCCTTTGAAATTCTCCTTTGGAGCTGAATTTTATGATTGCTGAAGATAGAACCCTAAATAATCCCTGTAGTAATCATAAGCATTTTTCCCCCCTGAACCGTGCACAAATCAAGTTCTAAATGCCATTATATCCATTCATCTCTTTAAATGCCTTGGGTTTGTCATTTCAGAACAGAGTTCCCAGCTTGCTTCTTCTTCTCTTCTTTGGTATTTGTGTTGGTGTTTGGGACATTTAAAAATATTTTTAAATTTATGAAGGTAATAGTAGCAATACTGAGTTGGCAGCACTGTATTAATAAAGATCATTTTGTGTAGCTTCAATATCCTTTCTTTAAGGAAACAGAAACTCAAATACTGGGGCCTCCATTAATCTTGCAAATGAATAGCTTAAAAAAAGGAAAGAAAGGATACTGTGCAAGCCATCTTTCTGGACAAAATTTCAACACTCACACTTTAAATTACTAACAACTTGTAATCAACTATGTGCTGGATACTGAGATACAAACATGTATAACAGAGGAAGCTTTAACCTAGCCAAGAGAGAGGTTTTGGTAAACTGCTAATTGCTATCGAATGTTAATAGTACACTAATTATGTGGAAATCCACATGCAGGGGTTCCCAAATGTTTTCCATCCCTAACACACATGGAGGATAAGACATAATCCCATCAGTAACAGCTGCTCCTGAAGAGAAAAATGAGGGGAGATGGGAGTAAAGAGAAGAGTGTATGCCAACATAATAAAATGTAACAAATTTCATCCACATGGCAGGAACACAGAAGGTAGGAGATGAAGAAGGGGGTGTTAATTGTCTGGAGACCTGGTGGGTCTGGACATCTTGTATATCTGTGGATAAAGTAAAGATTCCTGTGGCCAGGATTCTCACCTGACCCTGGTCAGCTAGCTCACTACACACATGTGGGCAATGTGTCATTATAGACTCTATATAAAGAGCCCTGCCTAGTGCTCTGGGCAACATGGTGGCAGGGCTGCAAGGCTGCAGGAGAGCAGAGCAGAGGCTGGAGTGGTGGCAGTGCCAAGGACAGAGACCCAGAGGACTGCTGTGTGGGCAGAGAGGCCCAGAGGCAGAAATTGGCTTGCTGCATGCAGACTCGCTCTGAGTGGATGGGATTCTAGTGATTGACCTGCCACCATGGGAATAAAACTGGGTATAACCCTTTCACCCCAAGAATGTTCTACTGTCATTTCTTTGGTCACATTGAATCCACAGTGAACTTGCCCAGGGCTGAAACCCACTGGCAAGACAATATCATAGTAAAACGTCTGTGCTTAACCAAGATAAATGAGAACCACAGGAGGATTTTATATGAAGATAATATATTTCTACTTAGAAATTTGTATCAGGTAGCAGTATAGAAAACATTGTTAAGAAGGGCAGATACAGCTGGGGCATGGATAAAGCTGCACTAGGTTTCAAAGGCACACCACCAATATTACATTTAATGCTGCATTTACCTCATGAAGGCAACAGCCCTGAGGTCAAGCCCAGTTGTATTCTCAGTCATGCCCAAAGTCATCTTTTCAATTAAGCCAGAGAAATGTGGGGACCTATCTACTAGGTACATTGACAGAGAAAACCCCAAGAATTCTCTTTCTGTATCTTCCAGGACACCTAAAAGTAACATTGTAGAATCCCCTCCATGTGTGACAAGGTTGGAGAGTTCAGTTACTCCCATATTCCTGAGAGGTACAGAGAATTAGAAAACACTAGCATTTATTTCTAGGATTTCTCAGAGAGGGCACTTTGCCTCTCAAGTTGCGCAGGATGTACACTCTGTCAGAAGGAATTTATAGTGTCTGGCTATGGGATAATAATTCCTACTTTGCAAAGGTGTTAAGAATTATAGAAAATACTTTTGAAGTGCCTGGAATAATGCCTATTTTATAGTGGGTCTTCAACAAATTATAATAACTTGTACAAATTATTCTTTAAATTCTGTAAATTTTTCATATAAAAAAAGAGGCCATGAACCACAGGAACACCTGGGATAAGGATGTCTGATCTAAAGAGGAAAAGGATGTGAGCAAGGAGGATTCAATTACATTATTCATAATATTTCATAAAATTTGACAGAACTTCATGACACTCTGGAACATATGGTTTTTTTAAAACCATGCAGTAGCAAAAGATATGAGGTTGGGAGGAGCTGGAGCAGATAAGAGTCTGTGTGGAGGACTGTGCTGTCTGTCAGGATGGTAACTATCAGAAGAGATTAGCAGGCATCTAAGAAAGATAGCAGGAGTTGAAAGCACCAACAGAGGGAAGATAAATGTCAAGAAACTTAGAAAGGAAGGGTAAAACCCACTGTTATCACTAGACTTGCTGAAAGACAGCCACAGTGTTCCTATAAAGAAGCTTCCGGAACTGAAGTAGTCAAAGGAGGTACATGAGGAAGCCTGGGAAATCCTGTGCAGTGACAGAAGTTGAAGAAATCCACTTTAGGAATCCCCTTCAGCAAATGAACTAAACAACCATGTCTGCAAGGAGGGCCTTGTTCTTGCAATTAAACAAGCTGCAGCCAATTAAACAAGCCAACCGCAAACCTCCAAGACTGGCATAAGAAGCTTGAAGCTCATCTGTGCTTATATTCACATTTTCTCCCTTTTCATACCTCTGAGATTCTCTACACAAAGTCAATCTTTCCACCACCCTTGGATCAGTATCACTATATAGAGATTACACATCTTCCTTGGAAACTCTGAATTTAAATTCAGGAAGAGCATGCATTCATCCACTCAACCAGTAATCTAGGTTTGTGCTGGTTTCTGGGGATAACGGAGTAAAAAAAGATAGTCATGGTGTCTACCTTATGTGACATTGCATTTTAATGAAGGGGCCTAATATTAAACAACTATTCACACAATCATATATTTAGTGATCTCTAAAAGAAAATAATGGGGATACAAAGAGAGCATATACCACTTTACTATTACTTTTTATTCCATAAGCAATGGAAAGCCTTTGGATGATTAAAGTCAGGACCTGCCGTCTGCTTTTTTTTTTGTAAAGGATTGTATTTTTTATAAAGGATCACCTGGATTTTTCAAATACCTACTGACTGGAACTCACTTTAGGTTGTCAGCCTGCCATTGTCCTTCACTAGAACACCTTCACCTAGAAGGCATAGGGGCTCCCCTGCTGCTGTACTGACCCAGCAGTTCTCTTGCTGCTGCCACCTCCCCTCCCTGCCCTGGTCTTCTGAGCTCCAAAGATGGGTACGAGACCATGGTGGAGTGAGAAGAGAGGCCTTCTCACCAATTCTGTGACTCAGTACTGCTTTTGTTTGAATCCCAGAAATCCTTCTCTTTCTTTAGAACTCAAAACCTCTCCAGAAGATTAGGACAGGACAGAAGGCACACCATGCCTCTGTTCTCCATCCTTCTCATCTTACATAGCACAGACCCTGCGAAAATACGCACATAAACTTTCTCTGTTTACCTGTAGATAAAAATATCTTTCATACATATCAGTTCACATAAATGATTCCTTGTAAAAGAACTTCTAAGAAACATCTATAAACATAGACTTAAATAGAGAGACTTAAATATATTTATCTAAAGTCATTGCCAGAAAGGTGAAATGCTATGAAGATGGGTTTAGACAAGTTGACATAACCTTTCAAGTCTAAAGAATTTATGTTTACTCTTTTAGAAATTTGTGGAAGTATACATCTAATTTAGGAGTACATTCACTAATTCTATTCTAAGAAATTTATTGTTCCTACAGGTCCTTTGATAAGAATGTAACATAGCAATGAATGGGGGTTTAACTAAGGAGCATCCTGCCTTACTCTGATCTAGTGGCTGCACCCACTCTTGTATAAGAATATAAGATAGATTTTTTAAGTTGTTTTTTACAAGTTACATTTTTAAGCTAATGTATTAAAGTTATATTTTAACTTACTGCCACCATTCTTTTATAAGTAACAAATAAAAAGGTTTTTTGAATCATTTGTTATAGAATCATATATATTATACAAAGTAAAACATATACTTATTTTTCTATCATTTGCTATCCGAAATTATACATATATTATCTATCACCTTTTATCTATTGGCCTTTCTCCCTCCATTTAGATTGTTAGAGTTTCTATTGCCTGCAAAGTTTTAAACAGCAGTTTTAGATTGAGTCTCTGACACAAGAACATATATATTTCTGCATTTACTGGCATCGTTTAATTTTTCATAGTTTTTACAGTTTATGTAATGCATTTATTTAGTGAAATTTAAACATAAATTTTCATAATTTTGATGCTATTATTTTTAATTGCGATTTCTAACCATTCACTGATAATTTTTTGAAAATCAGTTTAGATTACTGATCTTAACTTCATTTGGGTACTAATCTTAATCCTATTTTTATGCTTCTTTTGGATATATTTTGTTCATTTCCTAGTTTTTTAAAATGGAAGTATATATCACTAATTGGATAACTTTAAGCTATAAACTTCCTATACATATCGCATTAGTGTTATTCCATAAATTTTATATGCTGGGTTTCAATTTTCCTCCAATTTGAAATATTTTTGTATCTTTCTATAATTAGCTATGTGATCCATGGTTTATTTTTAAATGTAGAGTGAAAATTCCAGGTACCTGGCCATTTTCCACCTATCTTTGTGTTCTTGATTTCTAGTTTATTTTCACTCCGGTCAGAGAACATTCTTTATATTATTTTAGCCCCCTTTAATTTATTGAGACTGTCTTTTATAGTCTAGTATATATTTTGTTGATTCTACCATGTACAGTTTAAAAATAATGTATTTTATTTATATTAGGCCAAATCGGCTGATAGTGGTGTTCATGCCTTATATATACTCACTGATTTTCTATTATTTATATCATTTTTTAAAATTGGTGTTGAAATCTTCATGTGTAATTGTGGATTGATTTCAGGTTATTTTATTAGATACATAGTTGTGAACTGACCCTTTTATCATTACATGTATTTATCCCTCTTTATTCTTGATAATATTCCTATTCTGAAGCCCACTTTTCTTGATAGAAACACCACCACAATTCTTTTTAAAAAATTGGATTGTGTTTTTCTAGCATATCTTTTTCAATTCTTTTAACTTTAATATATATATTTTCATATTTAAAGTGATCTTCCTGTATACAGCTTATAGTTGGTTCTGGCTGATATATCCAAATTAATATTCCTTTTTTTTTCCTGGGTGTTGCCTAAAACAGGGATTGGTAAACTTTTCTGTAAAAGGCTGGCTTATAAATATTTTCATGTTTTCAGGCTATGGGTCTCATCATAACTAATCCATTCTGTCAGTGTAGTATAAAAACAGCCATAATCGATATGCAAGCCAATGGACATGGCTGGATTTGGCCCTTGGTTGGCAGTTTGTTGACCCCTGGTTTAGATTGTTGAGATTTAATGTGATTATTGATATGGTTGGAGTAAAATCCTCCCAGCTGTTTTCTACTCATTTCATCTGTTCTTTATTCCTTTCTTTTACTTTTTTTCTGCTTCTTTTGGGTTGAGTATTTTCTTATTGCTTCATTTTATATCTACACTTACCTTATTAGTTAGAAGTCTTTTACAATTAATATATTTCCCCAACAGATGTTCTTGAACTTACAATATGTGTATTTAATTATGGTCTATATTCAATAATATCATGACATTTGGCCATAATCTAAGGACTTCAAACAATATATTCCCAAGGTATCCCTTCTACCCACTGCACTCATTTTATATTACTTTTTACTTTTACACATGCTATAAACAGACATTTGCTATTTGTTTTAGAGTCATATTTATGAGTGATTAAATGGACAGAAAATTATTTTATATTCTCTTTATGCTATTTTGAACATTCTTCATTTCTTTGTGTAGATCTGCTGCTTTCTGTCACTTGATACACGCTAGCTGAGGTGGTGGGGCAGGGGGGACAGGCATTCTGTGGACCTTCGGTTCGTCATCAGCCTTAGTGTGGCATCTCAGTTTGAATCTATTACTTACACCCAGTCAGTAGAGACCTCAGAGTAATATAAAATGGGAATTTATAATATAAGGAATGATTAACTATGAGCAAGGAATTAAATATTACTAGGAGAAAAAAGAGACCATAAAAGAATGTCCTTGGATTGAAGGGGAGCATCCCAGGGTCCAACGAATACTGAAGAATTCAGTCCCTGACGAAGAGGACATGATTGCAGCCCACTGGAGAATAGAAAAATCTACGGAGTTACTTCTAGGCAAGAGATTTTCCACAGTTGGCACTGGGATGTTTGTGGGTTGAGATTGGTGGACAAGGAAGTATGGGCTGGGAATAATGGCAAACAGAACGTTCCCTGCTAGAGTGCCTGAGGCCACATTGGGAGGGCAGGAAACCACTTTCTAGGGTGCTAAAGAAATTTGCTGTGAATCCACCAATGGGGGTGCTTTTGAACTTGCTGGAAAGCTAGACAGGGTACAAGCTTGAGCGAACAGAAAGCCCCGGGGAGGCCGTGTGCTGAGGAGGAAGGGGGAGTATATCACACTCTCTGGGAAGCTGGCTATGCAGTTGGTAGAACCAGGAAATGGATCATCCGAGATCCGACTAAACATGGAGAAGCCAGCTGGCCACCCACGGAATTCACCAGGAATCTGCCCATGTGGGCTGCTGCTAAACTGGACGAGAAACTGGACGGAGAACTCGTGGAAACATGCCCAGATATTGCTCTTCTCCCAGGGAAGTCAGGTGTGGCATCTGTGTAAGACTCCATGGAGCGGAAGTACAAATGCTGAACTACATACAGGGAAGGCAGCTGGAGCTGCAGATCTTGTAGGTAAACTGTGCATAGGTGGTGCCATCGAACCGTCCAGGTCACCAACTGGGCTGCAAACCCAACTGGAGTGGCTGCTGGAATTCCCTGAGGTTGGCTCTCCCTCGGGGTGGTGTACACCGGGCGCCCAGCTTCCAGCAGCAGAAAGCAAGCGCTTCAGAACCAGAATGAAAGCCCCATTCTCCGAGTGTCCCTCCAGTGCCCTCTGCTGTCACAACTTTTTTTAAGGTCCAGTATTACAGTCCAGGCAATTTGGTGAATTTGGAGCTGAGAGGTAAGAAATTAATAAATGGTCCAGTCTATTCCTAGGTTCAATCTCAAAAGCAGGATCAGATCAATCACAAATCGCGTATGTATGAATTTTCTCCTCAGACCACTTTGGGTATCAATTCTGTATCAGTTAAGGTGTAGTCAGGAAATGGAAACCACATAATAATAAAAAAGAATTACGAACTATTCCCAACGAATTGACTACCAAGCTGGAATAAAAGACAACTCCAAAGAATCCCCTACTGCTGAGAGAGAGGATACCCAGCAAGATACAGACTTTGGAGGGGAAAATCCTTCCCAAGCCTGGGATTCAGGTTTCACTGGAGTGTATGGGGTTCCAGCACGTGTGTTTGCTCAACCGTGCTGGGTCAGAGCTGATCCACATCCTCTGGGCTGAAGCAGGTAGGTTGAAGCTACACGCTGGGGCTGGCAAGTTAGAAACCTCCCTCTGGAACACTGGTGCTTTGAGGATGGTGGACAGAGAGCCATGGGCCCGGAGTGGCAGGCAGTGATTCTTTTTCCCCAAAAGCGTATCAGCAGACGGAAGGGAGTAGGCAGGAAATTCATCAGGAGGCTGTAGAGCTGTCAGCCAGGTGTGTGGAACCTGCAGGGCTAAACTGGCTGAGCACCAGCTAGACTCACCAAAAGTCACCAAAAGGTACCAGCAGAGGAGAGGGTGCTGTGAAATTCTAGGAATATGCCAGAAAGATCAGAAAAGGTGCCCGTAAAACCCACTGGGTAAAAACTCCATCGGTGTCGGCACACCAGCCCTCACCACTGGAGCGAGAAGGGCAAAGCGACCCGAGTCAGGAAGGGAGGCCCCTCCTCCGCCAGTGTCCTTTCAAGGAAAAAATGTCCCTGTGTCTCTCGGGACAAGGCAGAGTGGATTTGGAGTTGAGCAGTAGGAATCCATGACCGGACACTGGACCACCAGGAGAGGTCTTCCTGCCCATTTCCGTCTGTGAGCAGGGACCAGTGATGCATTCCTTCCCCAGCTGAGCCGCGGGGTTCTGTCCCTTCCCCCAGCTGCATGGGTCTTCCTCCTGGTCCCAGCTAATCCCCTCACCCCAGGGGATGGGCTGGTCTTCCCTCATCTGCCTCAGGAAGATACAGGAGATGCAGGGGCTCTGGCCTTCCTGCTGCCATGCCGGTTCCCTCCACCAGGCCTGCCTCGGAAGAAGGCTTTCCCAGGTCTCTCCACTAGCCCTCAGTTTGTCTTGTGGGCACCCACCGGGGTCCTTCAGAAAAGCCTCCCAGTGGGTGGAAACCTCCCTGTGTCTGCAAAGCTCAGGTTTCCATATTCTCAGACTAGTCCACAACCAGCCATTAGCAGTCTGCTAAAAAAAAAACTTAGCTCAATTCTTCTTACTTTTGGATGTCATCCAGAACCCAGAAACTGCTCCAGATGAACAGGCCCTCCTATCTGGTACCTCCTGAGGGGTACCTATCTTTCCTTCGGTGGAGGGTTAGTTGGATTCCCTGTGATCTCAGCTGTCTGATGAATTCAAGAAAAGGTGTGATTTTACAGATTATCTAGTATATGTTGTCAAGTTGGAACAGTGTTCCTTCTAGTGTTTCACATTGTCAGGAGAAGGGGAGAAACCTTCCCGTAGGTGTATGTTAGAATACTAGTTAAAGAATAAATACAAGTAATGCTTAAGAAAAAAAGTAAAACATTTCTTACGCCTGCAAACTGGAAGTTTTTGGATCACTATGATTTCCATCATCTGAGCACCTACCAGTTATTTAATGTCCCAGTTAAAATGAGCTCTTTCAAGTTTAATATGGTAGGTTTATGTTTAATACAAACAGGTTTGACTAAACCAGAACCATGAGGCTCTTATTTAAATTTCCTTTTAGAACATCTTGTTTGAATTGAGCATCTGTATTATTACAGTGTATTTACTTTTTGGTTCATTTATTATTAATTATTTATGTATTCATTTACTCATACATCTACATATTTATATTCACATACCTTACACATGACAATATTCAGTATTAGAGAAACAAAATAGGCAAAAATTAATGAGAAAAGCATATAAAAATGCCAATTCCAAATCACAACTTAAGCCCTGACTTCCTTGAAAATGTTTTTTTTTTTCTCATATGATCTTTCCCTTTTATCTTGGTTCTCAACTTATCTCCTACTCAGTGCTAGGTCCTTTATATTCTCTTCATCAAAATCTTGGCAGGCAGTTTGTGTTTTAAAAATAAAATAAACCTTCCTTTCCTTTTTAAAAAAAATCCAGCATGTTTCCAATTATTCCATAATTTAGCACTCCAATAAGTGGATACCCAGAAATGCTTGTGCTCCATTGCATTAAATACAGTCAGATCTTCCAACATCCCTCAACTTAAATAATGTCTTCTAACTGGTCTCCATCATCCATTGCTGGCAGTCCAATTCATTCCATTGTGTTCTATCTGATCAGTCCATAAAGGAAATGTGAACTTTAATTTCTTCAAAGTTTTTCACAGTAATGGAAAGGAAGTCCACAGTCTGAACTGCTTCTAAAATTCCCTGAATGATCTGGCTTTTACATTCCAACCTTATTCTTTACACATACTGAGCCTTTTTTTAATTGTTTGGAAGTGGCAGTATCCTCCTCTGTGCGGTATTATCTATGTGAACAGCTGCTCCTTCTGGCAATAATGCTTTCCCCAGTGAATAATCAGTACTTTTCCCACTTTACACCTAATCATCTTTTTCATCTCAAACTAAACAACATACTTTACCCAAAAAAAATCCTGTTCATTTTTCCTGGTACTGTGTGCCAAGAGGGTCACCTAATCATTCCTAGTCTTCTTTCTGGTAAGGATTTGTGCATTACTGTCACTCTTACTAGAGTCTAAGCAAAGTGAGGGCAGAGATGGTGTCTATCTTTAATACTGCCAAATCTCAAGATCCTCACAGATAATCTGGTACAGGGAGGGTAACTCAAATTTTAAAATATGTCATAATATTTAAAACAATAAAGAAATTCTTGTCCAGCTATATCTTTGCCCTAACTGGCCAAGTTTTAAAAATCTGTTCTTAATATTTTAGGTGTTTTTTTTATAACCCTCGTTGTTTCTTATTAGTTCTTTATAGTGTGACTTAGGATGTGATTCTCAGTTGCTCTAATTACTGCCTCAGTTCATTATCATGTTGGTGAGTATGTCTGGTCACTCATAATGGGCTATGTTTCTGACAGGTGAGATTCACATTCAGAATAAAAAGATACACAAAAATGGGTATTTTCTAAATAAAAATAACTGTGTTAGATGCCACTCAGATATAAGAAGCACAAAAGAGACATTGAGAAAATACAATGTTTCCCTATCTGCCAATAGGTGAGAATGTATGAAGTCAGTGATGGAAATATACTCAGACACCTTTTCTCATAGGCAACAGCAGCAGGTAGACTCATATGGAAGGTTTTCCAAAGGACATGCTAGATAAGAGAGGTCAGGAGTGTACTCAACCTTAGGCAGCAAAAAAATTCTCAATGAAAGTGAAGAAGCTTGTGCTCAGGGCAGAAAAAAAGAGAAAGTGGCCTAAAGTAATTAGAACCAGAAAAGAATATGAGTTTATGATAAAAGCTCAATTTTAAAAGCCAAGAAATTCATAACTGTTGAACATTAGACTAAGGGGTTTGAATTTAATTCTGCTGCAAAAATGTTTAGTGGAAAATTACTCATTTCTCTGTGACTTGAAGTAAGATGTGGTTGAATGATAATCGTGCATTGAAGCAAGCAAAGGAGATGGAGGTTTCTCTTAAATATGCCTGTTAATTTATACTGAATGCAAAATATATATATGAATTTGGTCTGCACTTTCCTTCTTTACAGCCGGAACATGAGGTTGTGGAGTAACAAACCTTCATCTTACTGAACTTCTTTGATAGCTATGTTACTCTACTCAAAGAATTTTGGTAATTTTGCTTGGCCAAATTGACTTAGGTTGGTTTTCAAAACCATTTACATATTTAGAAAAGAATTATAATAAAATGAAACTAACATTTACGGAATGCTTACCTTATGGTTGATTCTGATCTGCTGTCTTTTGTGTTTTAACATATTCTTATAAGAACATAAGGGTGTAAGTCTCCCCATTATACAAGTCAGAAAGCTGAAGTCTAGCTACACATCTAGCAAATCCTATAACCAGAAGTATAGGGGTTTGTGGTGCTTTTAGTTTCCGCCTGACAGGGGACAGGAATTCTAAGCACATATCATCTGATATGATCTTCACAAAGGTGAATTCAGCTTTCTCTTTTCTTTGAAGAACCACCTCTCAAACATTTGAGTATTGATGTGAAATCAGTAACAATTACTATTCTATTAAGTAGATATTCATCCACTTATTACAGATTTGGGGCATTTTTCTTCTTTAATGGCCTAATGTTTGTGCTATAAAATTTGTGTAAAGATGTGTTTCTTGCTCAGGTTGTACCTGGAGAGAAACTGGAGGTGACTAACTGGCCTCTTAAAGTCTTTTAAATCAATGTCTTTGTTTTTGTTGTTGCTGTTTTAGTTAATGTTCTCTTCCAAGTTTCAAGAACATGAGGCTTCTTGAAGTTCTACATTATGTATGTACGTATTTTGGTTAATACTTCCTACTAAAGGCACATAGTATCTGTTTCATCAACTCTGCTAGGTCTGCAAACATTTTTCACTTGGTCTTTGGTTCAATTTTGTTCTGTGTATTTATATCTTGTGGGATTGAAAATTAACCTTATACAATTAAAGGTTAACTAGACAAATATTCAGGTTTCTTCCAACTTTAAGACCTTATTCCCAGTTCTCACTGTTCTTTTTCTCCTTTCTATCCCCTTGACCTTATAAATGAGTGTCAAAATTATAAAGATGTGTTTCTAAATAAAACACTCACTGCTTCCCCCATGCCTTACTGGTTTTTCCTGAGAGCACTTTCTGAATCACTTCTAAGTGACTCTATGGCTCAGAATCTGCCTTTATGATGAGCCACTGTAAAATACTTGGTATCAAGAGTGGGTCCAAAGCAGCAGATGCTACTGATGGGATCTGTGGACAGATCACTCACTAGTGAGGTGGAAATGAGGAATCAGTCACTGATGCAATAGCCCTTAGCATGCACCAGCCTTAAAAATGCTGATTCACAGTTGTGGTGATACCAGTGGAAATAAATGTGGTGACTTTTGACTACAGTACATATAAAGACCGTGGGAATAGGCGATTGCTGAGTGATTCTGACGTGCAGAGAAAATGACAAACTCATGTTGGTCAATACTGAAGACAAAGTGTGAAAATCAGAAACCTCTATCTAGTATTTGGAGACCTTGATCATTTGCAAACTGAAGTCATATAGTGCTGAAGATTAAGCACAGAATTGAATGAAAGTGACAAAATTTGCAAACATTTAAAAGAAACTGATTTTCAGATTTGGCCAAGTCTCCTACATCAAAATCAATGCCCTAATAGAGAAGTAGGATCGTGTGATTGTATGAATAAATACATGTGAAATCCAAGAAACACAACCTTCTGAGCCTGCAAAAGTGGCTCACTATTCTACAGCACCACAGGGTCAGGTTGGACCTCCAACCAAAATTGAGTTTAGATATCAAGACTGATGACATTGCTAATACATCATGAAGGTATGAGAAGATTTATCACCAATATATTGAGATTGTTCTGGAGAAGACAGCACAGTTCCAAAGCAAGTGCAAAAATGGCTTGGGAAAGAAGGGAACAGAGACTGGCTTGGGGTTATGGGGTGGGGGTAGGGTGAGACCTCCCACCAGCACCAAAAAAAAGGAGCACCTGGGCTTTCTTATCAGCTGACCAAGATGTAGAGCAGAGGGAAACAGAGTGTGAATTCAAACATCAAAAAAAATGGAGCCAGACTTTTTATTATATCCACTTATCATTATTAGATTATAGCAATACCCTCCCCACCATTACTTGGATACTATGTGAAAGAAGTTGCAGTGAAAAAACAGTGCTTGTTTCCCTTAAGATCTGCTTAATCCCATTTCTGGCTATCAAACCAAAAACTAGGGCTGAGCCTCAACATACCAAGTACTGAAGTGTTGAACCTGATTTTTAAAAAAGAGAGCAACTTTTCTCCAAAGGAACTAAAGACACTGGTCGATACATACCTGAGAAACCAGATGAGCACGCCTGGACATGGATTTTTGAGATTGTGAATCAAGGGGAGTTGAATATCAATACAGATAGACTTTGAGGGCATTAGGCAAAGTGAAGTAAGTCAGAGCAAGACAAATACCATATGATATCACTTACATGTAGAATCTAAAAACAAAACAAAACTCAAAAAAGGAACTCACAGATACAAAGAACAGACTGGTAGCTGTTACTAGAGGCAGGGGTGAAGGTGGTCAAAAGGTATAAACTTTCAGTTACAAAATAAATAAGTCCTGAGGATATAATGTGTGGCATAGTGACAATAGTTAATAATTATCTAAAATTAAACTATGAACTTTTAATAATTTTCTAAAATTATTATCAGCTATAGTTCAGATGCTAAAAGAGCAGATCTTGAAAGTTCTCATGGCAAGAAAAAAATCTGTAACTGTGTGGTGATGGAGGTGGGCTAGACTTTGTGGTGATAATGTAGCAATATATACATGTGTCATATTCTGTTGTGCACCAAAACCAATATAATGTTATATGTCAATTGTATCCCAATAAAAAAATATCACTGTGGATAAGAGAGAATTAGTTGACATGCATATGCTTCCATGTCTCAGGAATTAATAATAGATGATTTCTTGGAAATTCAGAAAAAAAAATAGTCTACATTAAATAATGAAACAGGTTGCAAATATGCCTCATTGGAATGTGGAAGAAGGGATCAAAGCATCAAAGAATAACAGAAAAATGAATATATTATATTCGGTTAGACATCCTAGCAACTAACTTGTATAGTTCCTATCCTTTGAGGACTTGCTTCTAACCAATAGTTTACTGCATTACTGAGGAAATGTCACTTCCTTAATTTGATTTTAAAGGATTGTAGCTTTAGTCTGGCTATCAGACTCCAGTGGCATTTGTTATGTTTTGTTTTATGTTGTTTTTTTTTTTAGTTTGCTGGCTTTGGTGAAGCAAGTTGCCATGTTGCAAAGGCAGAGTGTAACTTCCAGCCAACAGCCAGTGAAGGACTGAGGTCTTCTGTCCAATAGCCCAATCACTCAATTTCACTGGATCCATTCCACTTTGGATAACGCAGCACTTCGCTCTGATTAGTACTGACAGGAACACAGATTCTCTCCTGTCTCAGTGCTCGAGTTACAGACCTGAAGGCAGAGTGTCCGGTTTACATACATGGAATCCTGCTTAACGGTCTGGGACAAAGGAACCGATTTTATGACAAATGAGGTGTTACAGCAAGTACATGACCATTGAATCCACTGACCCAACAGCACAGATTGTAAGAATGACCTCTTAAAGGTGTATATGAGTTGCCAGCTTAGAAACAGCAGCCTGTTCTGCCATATTCAGGGTACCTCTTACTTTGGAGGCCATTGTTATGGTGCTGGGTCCTCAGTAGGCAGAACATACTGACCTTAGAACTCTGAGGAGGAAGTAGGGATGGCCCTGCTTATGGCCACTCCCAGTGATGAGGTTGGGCATCTATGCTTCCCATACTTGAAACTGTAAGTTTCTTGGGCCGAGAGGTCCTGGCTTCCAAAGAGGATATTTCTAACTGTGAACACTGGACTCCCACTAACTTAATGCTATGTCTCCCCACTTATCACTCTGAGTATTTTGTGCCAAGTGGACCAAAAGGCAAACAAAAGCAGAAACAGAGTTACTGTACTAGTACTGGTCTGGAAATTTAATGCTAGGCATCATGAAGGTATAAGGCTGCTGCCATATAATTGGGGGAGGGATGATTACCTTTGGCAGACAGATTATTTATTGGGGTATCTCTGAGTACTCTCGTGCCCACTCATATTTTATCAGTAAATGGGAAATTACAGCAAACACAATATTACAGTTGGTAATATCGTGGTAAACTGGGGCTATGACCCCTCTATTATGAATGTCCACATCACCGCCCAGTGAAGACTCCAATATGATCAAAGTGCCATCCTAAGGTCAGGGGACTCCCAGATAGATGAGGAAGGATGGAAATAATAAGTATCAATTAAATCCTCAGGATGAATTATACCTGGTGGGACTCTAGCTTAGTCCACTAATACTGACATATTTCTTCCAACATTATAGAATTTGAGGGAGCTATGTCAGTGTAGAATGAGAGTGAAATATAAGGATTTGAAACATGAAAGGGGTAGTCTATAGGGCCTGTTCCGACCATTATTGACAAGAGAACAGATTGACTTCCCCTGCACAAGAACTTTGAATAACAAATCTTATATGAGGGCAAAGTATCTAGATACATACATGGAATCCAACTTAACCTCATTGGTGTCCTGCCCAGGGCCCCTCCCAGTCCTTCTATGGTTTTGTGCACTCACTTCCTAGCTTCCATACCCTTTGCAACAAAAGCCTTCCACTTGTGAGTTTGAAACTTGCTTTTAACACCAGAGCCATTGTATGGAGTTGGCAGTGATGGGGAGTTTTGAGCCCCACCCTGACACCCTAAATTTATGCCTTTTGGATTAGGTTTCTTCTCCCACGGCTGACAGAGTCCACGTAGTCATGTTCTCAATGCTTAATGATATAAGGTAGTTAAGTAGCAAGAAATAACTTGGGGTGGGGATATTCAGATCTTTTGCCTCCCTATGGAAACAACTCAGAGGGATCACCTATCTTCCACAGCATGAATACTGGTGTCCAGTAAACTCTCAGAAATGCCCTGTGGTGTCAGGATAAGATTTTCTCTAATACAGGTAGCAACAGTCAGATTTCCACCAGCACTAACCGGAACAGGCTCTGCCCTCCCATCAACTCCCTCTTGTCCCCAACCCCCAAATTCAGAGGAATCAGAAGAGTCAGTAAGCAAAGTAGTCGAGCATAGATGTATCCCTTTCTCACCACTAATCTATGAAAAAAAATGCACCAGAATTGAATTGGCTACTGATTGTGAGAAAATAAGAATTGAATCTGAAATTTGTATTAGGTTTTTACTCTACTATTTAATATTTCTAAATGACTGTTAGAATACCAGAATATAACAAAGAAAGCCATGGAGTTTGCAAGATGCATTGTGCAGGCCAGAGAAGGAAAATCAGAGAAAGGTTTTGAGAAAAGGGATAAGAAAAAAAAATTTCCTGAATGGTCTACATTGAGTTCAGTCTGTTCCGTGAACTGGCTAAATGAGCAGGTTTGCCAAAGCTAATAGTTATCCAAGTCTTATTTATTGTTTCAATCTGTATTTATTGCTTCAAGTCCACTTATTCTCTCTGCTAGTTTTTCTCTGCCTACCGAGGGTAATATATTTGTCCAGGCCAAGGAACCTACTGGGAAAGAAAGATAAACACCCTAAACGTATCGCTTTTGGATTAGACTTTTTTCATGGCTCACAGAATATGTAGTCAGACCCTCAATGCTTAATGAATGAAAAGTCATTTGGTATGAATATTTGCTTCACAGGTTTCTTGGGAATAGAAAGAACAGCACAGTTATCTTTCCTTTAGACTATACATACTTTCTTTGCATGTATTCCACATCAAATGTTTTTGTATTTTTTAAGAAGTATGTATACTCTTTCATTCCATTATCTTGAAATTTTAGAAATATTCTACATATCATTGTTAGAATGATTCATTAACCTTAGATTCATCAAATCATCCAAACACATGGTCTTAGTAATATATTCTATATCTGCCTATCATGATCTACGATTTTGCCAAAATGTAACAAACGTCCTGTTAAATGTACTAATTTCCAAATGTTTAATAGAATTTTTTCTCAATTCTTTAATGCTATTTTTCATCCTATGATATTTTTGGTTTATAGTCACTAGCATTATTTCCACTATAATTATATATGAAATATCTGAGATGTATGTTTTCCTCTTTAAATTTCTTAAGGTTAACAATAACTACAGTTTCTTCAAAATCTCAAATGACATAGTCTCTCCTCATATTGTACCTTATTCTGCACCTCAGAGGTATGGAGTAATTGTCTAGAATTTTAATTCTGAATACACTATAGATTTTGTATTATAAGTTTCTCATTTTTAAGTCAAAATAAATTTCACTTAAGCTTAACTTTTTATCATATGTCTCACCTGGATTTCTTTTACTTTGACTAGAGTATTTGCTCTGAGTGTTTTTGATGTGTTCTTCACCTACGTTCTTCTAGGTCTGAAAATATTTGTCTGGTTTCCTAATGTAAGTTGATTGGCTTGATTATAAAAATATGATCAAAGTGTTTGCTTTACTTTCTTTGAAAATATATCATTAATGTCATAACCATGTCCTTTTGGAGAGGATTAATGCCAAACAAATCAGTAAATTTCTAATGATCTGTTCTTTGCCTTTAGATTTTAAAAAATAATTCACTGTAATAAATTTGAGTCTATTTTGTTAATTACCTTTTCTCTCACTTGCTTTGCCCTGTAATTGTAAAATAATTTTTCTTACAATATCACAGTAATTATGTCTTAAAAATATCCTTTCATTTATTAATTTTCTTCTTTTTGCCAATTTAAGTTCATTCAACTTCTACATGCCATACTTCATAAGTCTTCTTTGATATTTTCCAAATACTTACTCTTCTGATAACTTGCAGGGGGATTATTTGTCTTTATATTCCAGATTGCTACTTTGTTATCATCTATATTAATTTTATTATTCCTACTTAAGATCTCCTTTTACTATTATACAATTACACACAATATTTCTGTTTGAATAATATTCTCCATATTCATTCTTGCCTTGTTAACAACTATCTTCTTTCATTGAAGATTTTTATTATGGTTCTTTAAAAGTGTTCTATTGTAATTAAGACAAAATATGTTGCTTATTCAGGATGCTCTACTTTCCATACCTTCATGATTCTTTTGGGATAAAAGCTGCTCTCTTTGTAGCAATATCGGTTAAAATGGGAGGGCTTAGTAAAGGGAGCTAAGGGCCAGATCAAGCTAGTTTATCATATTGTAATTTACATTTGATTAGTTTTGAAAATGGTATGCATCTGTATAAATGCCACCACAATTGAGAATACTTCCATATTCCTGGAAATTCTCTCATACAATTTGTTGTAATCACCCCAACCTACACAACTCAGGCAAACACTGATCTAATTTCTATTAGTAATTTCATATAGATCCTGTTGAATTTCATATAGATTCATACAGTATGTATTCCTTTATGTCTGGCTTCTTACAAAAGCAAAATGTTTGAGATTCATCCATGTAGTCACACTTACCAGTAGTTTGTTCCTTTTTCAATGAATATCATGCCACTGAATGGTGTACCATAATTTGCTTACAATTTCCCTGTTACTTGACTGATACTATTAAAATGGATGTAATGAGGTTATGGATAAAACATTGATGTATATGTGAAGGTGAAATGAGACATTACTTATACAAATAAGTAGTACTAATACAATGTCACCTCCTAATCCTCAAACCCACCTATGATATGCCACTTTCTGATTATTTAATTTCATCTATAGCACCAACCTCTCCCCACTTTCCCCACCCTCATGGGACCTACCCATATGTATTTCTTTCTGCCTTTTACTCTCTTATTCCCACTCATCATTTTTGCAAACTTTTCATCAAATCACAATTAATAATTCACTTCAATAATGTGCCTTTCCATAATATGACAATTACCTTTCTTTCCTTATTTTCTTGTCTTATTTTTGCATTCCCTTGCTTTTACTGCACAGAACATAATTTATTAGCACATAGTTATTTATGCACTTAGTTGTTAAGATTCTAACCTTTTACTCAAATATTTACATAAAATGTGTGGGACTGACTGTAAAATAACCCAGCATAGAGCAGAGAGAGATTGGCAAATAGATGAAACTAAATTGGCCATATGTTGATAATTATTGAAGTTGATTGAAGTATGTATTCTAGTACATTTAACTCTCTTAACTTTTATGTATGTTTGAAAATTTCCACAATAGAGAAAGTTCACATAGAAATTAAGTAAAATCTATCTCTTCCAATAGACGGTAATATTTGTGAGAGAGAAGGTAATGTCATTTTTTCCTCCAACCTATATGCCCAGTGACCAGCAATGTTCCTGGCATACACTGGTCCATCATCAAATGATTATTGTTCATTGTTCCAGTTTTCCAATTCTGGGTAACAAACAACCATAAAACATAGTAGCATAAAACAATAATTTATTGTAATTTCTTATATTTCTTGGATTAGATCGGGCTCAAAAGGACAGTTTTTATTTGAGATTACCCATGTAGTTGCCCTTATATGGAGGTGGGATTAGAATTTCTTGAAGGCTTCTTCACACCCATCTGGCTAGAACAGCTTGAACTGGCCAGATGTCTCTCTTCACATGACCTCTCCACGTGGGCTAGTTACACATTCTTAGGATTTGGCAGCCACAGGGTATTAGGACTTTGTATGTGGTTGTTGGCTTCTCTCAGACAGTTTCCAAGACACCCACATGAGAGCCACAAGACTTCTAGTTGTCTAGCCTTGAAAGTGCAATCATTTCTGCAACATGCTATTGGTCAGGCAAGTCATTAAGGCTGAGCCTTATACCAGACGAGGGAAATTGAACTCCATCTTTTGATGTGAGGGTAGCATGTAAGTACAGAGATGGAAGAAATTAATCACAGCCATCTTTAGTGATAATTTACTAGAATTATTAAGAACATGAAAAAATAACTTAATGATACATCTAACTTTCAAAGAGAATCTGAGTACTGACATTGCAACAACTACCACTAGTTAGAATTCACTTTTTTTTTGCATTCTTAGATGTCCTGTGTTTAAAAGTTTCTACCTATGTGAAATGGAGTAATTTATATTCATTGTTCTAACAGTATTTTATATACATAATATATAAGCTACATATTATAGCTATATAAATATATATAATATATGAACTATATATTATATATAGATATATAAAATTATATATGTATATAAATATATATAACTCTCATAGGAAGCCTTGGTGTAGACATTTTGCTCTTCCACAATGTGGGAGCTAAATATTTCAGACTCTGACATTAGATTTATGTGTTTAGAAAGCTTTTTTTTCTTTCAATTAACCAGAGGTATCTATCAGGTAAGGTAATATCTCTGTAAACTCAAATGCCTTCGCCTGCTGTCCTATTCAAGCACCTGTCCTTTTCTGAACTTTTACAGTGTGTGGGAGATCTTGGGAGAGTCCAGTTTTTTTAGGCATTTTGATTTTATTGACAAATCCTCTGATGAATGCTCACAACTCTGTGGAGAACTTTGCAGCAGTCATCCCTGCTCACCGTCACTACACCCATCTCCTGGACAATACCACTTTTGTCACCAACAACTCTATGAACTTTGCAACTGAAGCTCTCTTGAGGGTCCCCACACCCATGGACCCAAACTATAAAGCAGTGCAATGCCGTCCATTCCACCAGACACAGTGTCAACTCTTAGACTCTAACATGTCAGTCACAAACACCAGTGAGCCAGAGACAGAACCATGCCTAAATGGTTGAATATATCATCAAAGCATTTTCATCTCAACCATCATGATGAAGGTGTGATACAAATTCCATGAGAACAAGTAGTGATCAAACCTTTCCTAAGGGAATAGCTCTAAACTAAATCTACTCATTGCCATCAGTTATGAGACATAGGCCCCAAATAATAAGTAACATAAGAAGAAGAAAGAAAATGGAATTCTTTGATCAGCTATCATGGTGTGGTGAGCTATTTTTTCTAACAAAGATTTAGACTTCAGGCTCTGGAATCAGTTAGACCTAATCCTGAATCAAGAGCCTGGCATCAAGAGCTAGGGATGGTGCTTAGTATATGCTAATGTCTCTGAATCTTAGATTCCAATGTTTAAAATAACAGCCACTGCCTAGAATTTTTTCAAATGGATAAATGTGGTAATACATCTAAGCTACTTATATCATGTGCCCAAAACACAGTTTTCAGTAATGTTTACATCAATGCAGTCAACCAAGTATTACTTTGATTTTATGAAAGAAAACTAAGGAAAACATAAATTTTCTTTCCAAATAGCAAGTTTGTACCAAACCAAGGACTTTTATCTAATTTCCTCTTTGAGAGCTCATGATCATCCACAAACACATACACGATATTTAATTTAAAAAATGAAATACACACAAGCTCTAGTATGAAAAGTAATATAAAACAATAAAGCGTTCTTTATACCCCTAAAGTTCACTGATATTCATGTATCAAGGCATGTTGTATGTCTTTATTTCTGTCTTCTTGGAGTATTTTGGTGTAAATGTGCTGCCCCTGCTAAGTTTAATACAATGGTATGATCTGATTTGTTGAAACAGACAAATAGGGTCTGTAACTTACCTGCAGCTTTCTGGCTACTGTATTTAGTTTCATAATAAATTTGAAGTCCCTTTTTAATAGTAGACAATCTATATTTGTTTCATTGGTTTGTTTATGCATTCATTTGCCTAACAAAATAAACCTTATACTTATTTGGTGCTAAAAAAAAAGGAAAACACTAAAGAAAGAAAAATGGGTAAAACATATGAAAACACTTAATCTACATGCCCTTGGATGCCTCACAAGCATTACCTTTCCCAACAAAACTTGCCCCTCAAATGCCCCCCTTATTTGGAAATGGCACTCCCTTTACTCACTCAATAAACTTAGAATTTATGCTTCTTTTCCACATTCGTATTTTCAAATCCTCTCCCACTATTATCTAATTTAGAACCTAACTTCTACTTTTACACCTCAATAACTTCAACTTTTATACCTCAACTCCTACAAACAAGTCTCAAGATAATAGTATTTCTCATTTATAGATTCCCAAAAGTAAAGTTCAGACCATTATCCACACTATTTCCCAAATTAAAACAAGAGTGATTGTTCTAAAGCAGAAATATTCTTCTTCTTCTCCAAAAATCGTTTGATGGCTTCTCACCATTTCTGTATAAATGTGAGTGTATATCCACAATTATGAGATCCTGCATATGATTCCAAAAGGTATCTTCCATCTTCTGTCATTTCACTACCCTCCATGCTATTTGTACCCATCCATACCCAATGCTTATCTGTTCCCTGAGGTGTCTTGATCCATTTCTTCTTAAGCAGCCAAGCCTCATTTCTATACCATAATTTTCTGTTTCCCACTTAATCTTATATAGTATTTTTATTCTTCTCATTTTTCAAGTCTCAGTTTAAATAACAATTCATAACATTACAACCCATTCTAAACCTCCTCCTGGGATTCAGCACTCCAGTTTGATTTTGTTTTGTATCTTCACTCCTACTAGAATCTTTGACACATGAGGCATGGGCAGTCTCTCTTGATCTCTGCTATAATTCCAGTGCCTAGCAAACTACTTGGAATTAAAAAATTTTTAAACTACTGGAGCTTAAAAGCATTAAAACAAATCAAGATCACTATCAAATAGTTGTTTCTCTCAAAAACTCATCTTGTAATTCCATATTTCTGCTTCCAGTTTCTTTGTAAATCTCTTTTTATTTACATTTTCAGTGGGATTTAGTGTATGATAAACAACCACTCAAATCATTGTCACAGTCCACATTCATGTTAGGGCAAATGATCAGAACACCCTAAGTGGCTACTTTGCTGATGGGTGAGACTCATCTCCTCACCTACAAGGGATTAAAATATAATGAATAAGCAGTCTCTTTGTTAACAACAACATTCTACATGCAGAAGACTAGAAAGATACTTCAGTTAGTGAGAAAGAGAGAGAAGTTTTAAACAGGTAGTACTTCTAGGTAGAGATAAAAATCCAAGGAAATACTGATGCATACAGTCAGCAAGAGTAGACTTCCAGGAGTTAAGGAGATAAATTTGAACCTTCCACTGTATAAAGGAATTTGGTAAAGTAGAAGAAATTAAGGCAGAATCAAGGTAGTTGGACTGAGATCAGTGAATGTGCAGAGACAGGTGTCCTTAAGGTAAGGGGCAAAGAGCATAAAGGGAATAAATTGGTTGCATAACTTTCATAGAAGGTATAATGTTAGAGAAGGTAAAAACACCCAGATTTTGAAAGACTGAAAGGCAAGCTAATAAGATTTAGTTTTCTCCTGAAGCCATAGGGTGCAACAGAAAGTTATTGATCTTTTCTGTAAATGATGGAAATGGGTTTTATGAAGAATGACTTGACAGATGCAAGCAAAGGAGATTGGAGGAATAAGAAATAGCAGGTGCAAAAGATGACAGGAATAAAAACAGAGGAGTCTACAATGTTGTAGGCATTTGGGTTACAAAGTTGTAATAGATGGCAATAAAATGTCCAAGCATATAATATAAAGCAAGTTCAGAGAACTCAATTCTGCAAGAAAGTAATTATTACAGTAGAAACATGAAGAGTTATAGTGAAGCCATGATCCCATTTTGAAAATCTAAGCACAAACACTATTTTGTAAACATCTCAAGCCAACAGGTTGGTATTCAATACTTGAAACTTGCCAGGCACTGAACCGAATGTTGTTTTTCTGATACAGTTTCTGATGATAAATAGCTTACATTTTCTTGAGGAATATGGGCTCTTTTAGAACAATTGCACCCGGTCTGATAAATGCAAAAAGACAAGCACCAGATGCTGTAGGCTCATATGTAGGAGGTCTAGAGAAGATTCTGTATACGTGTCTACTGTTGCACAGTGGGTTTTTGTTTGTTTACTAACTCAATTTGTTATTCCCCAGATTTGGCCCTAAACCACTGTTGCTATGTTTTCCCCTGATATTGGATTGCTGTAAACTTGCTCCTTATTTGCACTGACTTTCCAAGTTTACTGTATACTAAGATTCATTATGGCAATATCCCTGGGCACAATACTTAGCAATAACATTATACTTTGTAAGTTACCTTTAGTTCTCATCTGCCAGTTGGTGTAATGTTTTAAATGTTCATCATTTTATTGCTTATTAAAACTCATTCCTTCTTTCAGTTTTAGAATGGATTCCAACAAAAGCCAAGCCCTCAGCCATGACTGCTCCTTCCTTGTCTATGAGCAGTGGCCAGATTTTACTGGCTGGATTGGCTTATGTTTCTTGAAAGTGGCTCATTCTACAGTTAGTCATCTCTGTGCCATATTTTACTTCTTCTTGCTCCTGTGCTGTGTTAAATTTTATTTCATAGTTTTGCTAATTTATGGATGTAGGAACTAAAGATCTGCCATGTTATTCTAGCTATCTATTACTCTGCAACAAACACTCCAAAACTTAATGGCCGAAAAAATTATTATTCTCCCTTATTTCTGTAGTTTGACTAAGCTGGGCAGTTCTTGCCTCTAATATGATGCAGTTAGATAGGTGACTAGGCTGCTATTATCTAAGGTTCTTTCACACATTTGTCTTCCTGGGGTGGGGTGGCTGGACTAGGTGGGGGCTGGTTGAGCATCTCTACCCACAAGGCTTCTCCACACGGGTAGCTTGGGCTTCCTCACAGCATGAAAGTCTCAAGTTAGTCAGATTTCTTACATGGCTTCCCTCACAATGAGCAGTCTAAGGGACAGGAAGTGAAACGTTACAGCCCGTTAAGGTCTGGGTCCAGAAGCAGGCACAGCTGCTATCCTCCATATTCTGTTAGACAAATCAGTCACAGATCCTGCCCAGATTCAAGGGAGATACAGTCTGAATTTCTCAGTGACAGGCATGTCCAACAATCTGCAGCCATTTTTCATCTTTCAAACTTATAAACTTACTCCACTGAATCCTATTTTATTTCCTAAAGAATAGAAGAAATGGCATGACTTACATACTAAAACATAGATACTAAGAGACTCCTTCAAATATCTCTGGATCCACTACTTAATCAATTATTTTCACCAATTTAATTGATTAAAATGACATTAAGTTGTATTTCCTTATTCTTTACCATAAGGGGCTCCTTTGCTGGCAGGTGAGGCTTATCTTCTAACCCACAAGTGATTAAATATGATGAACAAGCATTCTTTCTCATGAACATTATTCTGCACGCTGAAGGCCAAAAAGATACCAGCAGTAAGTGAAAAGAGAGTTAGATATGCAAAGTTGTCTCTCTCTAAAATTTTTATTTACCATATTTAAATTTCCTTTTTGAGAACCTGTAGATTTTCAGTTTCTTTTTCTTGTTTCTTATTCTTGTAATACACATATATAGAGTTATTTATCAGAGATTATTATTATTTAAAATAGTATTTTTCTACAAAACAAACTAGTGGATTTATTAAGGACTCAACAGGAATAAACTTATAAAAGTTAATACCATGAACATGAGAGTTCTTTAAATGTAGAAATAGGACTGGCTTCAGATTATATCCCTGCCACTTGTCACCGAAGTGTTTTTCGGGATCTGCATGCTGGCTGATCATCGCTGGCAAACTAGAGAAAGCACGGCAAGAACTGAAGCCGCTCAACTTCATGGCAAAAAAGATGCTGGAAAGAATCTAAATACGGCACATATGATGGTGTTGCAGAAGGAGAGGAAAGAACATGAAGAGAAGCAACAGTTGAAGAACTATGAATAGAAGAGGAACAAGACAACCTTCCACTACACACTGTTTTGCATTTTGCATTCTTTTACCCTACAGGTAGAAAGAGTAAACAATTATTTAAGCCAAGGATTTATTTGCTAATAGAGAAGGACTCCATTATTTTATTCAAAATGACAATATTAACACTTCATATTTATTGAGTAATTAAAATATTGTAGCCTCTGTTCTATGACCTTATCTTCAGGAAGCTATCAGGAGGCACACAGTATCATTGAGCTCATTTTACAAGTTGGTATACTAAGAAACAGATGTACAGCAAGAGCCAATAAATCAAAGTAAAACATTAATGGCAAACTAGGACAAACTATTTCTCATTTTCAGGATACACAAATACTGGAGATTCAGTGGTTTTGAAATAATTCAGACCTTGTTTGCCTGGAAGTTCTGAACTCACTCTAAAATACTTCTTAGCCCCAATTATTTAGTTAAATATTTCTATTTCCATCTTTTTAATGTTTTGAGCTCTGTGCTTTTATCCTTTTTCCCACAGGACTGTTGACACTTTCCTCTTGTCATAAGATCCTCAAATATCCCTCTCAGTCTGGTCGTTTATAAATAATGAGTCACTATAAAAAAAACATGGTAGAAACAACAAATAGGTGATATAGTTAGCCTTTGTTAATTATTCCTTTTTCTATTACAGATTTTCAACAGTGTTTTTTCTTTTTGGCCTGTTGTTGAATTTACACAATTTGGGGAGCAGTATGTGTCTGACATGAGCTCTACTTGGAATAATAGATCTCCCAACCAAATACTTTTCATTTTTTGCAATGAAATATGTCAGTCAATGAACCCCAATAGCTTTTGTCCTCTCCTTTGCTGAAAGCTCCGTTTTACTCAACATATTTGTTCCCCAAGGTGAGATTGTCAGTATTTTTGAAGGAAAAATTCTTAGAAGATTCATGTTTACTTTGCATTTTGTTTTATGTTGTTGATCAAAATTGTGTACTGCCAGCCATTTTAAACCTGATGCTATGTAACAGATAATTCTAGTATCACTTGCTAAGGAACCATAGGAATTCAAAAAATGATGGCCTTTAAGAACTAAAACTCAAGGAACAGATATGAAACCCATTTAGTTTCACACCAAAAAACATTCTAGGATTTGCGTTCACAACAAAAGACAAAATGAGGAATATGCTCTGCTTTCTTTGGCCTGTATTACAGACCTGTATCACAGAAGACAGCGTGCATTTAACACATCACTGAATTGTAACTAGCAAGCACGTAAAAAAGAATTAAACTCTCATTTTTTTTATCACCAAGGTTGATCGAATTAATTCTATTTGGAATGTTTACAAAGCATTCCTGGATAGCATAAAGAATAAAAATCAAGAAGCTGTATTTATTGAGAAGCCCCAGTGTTGAAAATGTGGTTTGAGTCAAGGACGTGGCATCCCTGACTCTCACTAGGTCAGCTGGGTTAATGGTAAGAACAGGGACAGAGGAAGGAACAGTGTTGGAACTAAGCTAAGTTTATCCTTGAACATGTGGATTTGCATTGTGCTTCAAGAGCCATACAAAAAAATGTTTTAATAAGTATCAGGACATAAAAGTTTAAATCTCAGGGGCAAGAGCAAATGTTGACTCAGTTGATGATCTAGAGACATTAATTTGAGTGACCTTACAGTAAGAAAAAAGGAAAAAAATTATTCTTGAAATTTATATGTTGAGCTTGAGCAGGTGCCAGGGACAAAATGTATGTTTGTGTGTGCATCTTTAAAACTCAAATAAAAATATTTATTTTGAAAGTCATGAGTAAAGAACTAGCCAAAACATAGACTTTCAAGATGTCATAAAGCATGATTAAATCCATAAAAAGCTATGGTGGGAGAGCAGAGGGGTTTGCGTAATCATTGCCTTGTTTGCTCTCAGACCCGTTCTCCGCTGTTCTTCAAAGTCTCCTTGTCTAAATGCCATCACAGCTGGCTCTGAATAGCTCGCCCCAGTGTGCAGTACTGGTGGGAGATTCAAACACCAAAGAGGAGATTCAATTTTTTCTCATCTTTGCTTGTGTGGCTTTTCCAACAGGAGATGCTTCCATTAAAGTAGTCTGAGCTGCTCTCTGACAAACATCAGCTTATTCCGCCATCTGTCTAGCCCTGTGGTCAGCAGTGGCTTTTCTACGGCTGCTAATTGCTATCCCACTTGCCTTTTTAACCTTTTCAACCCTTCTGTAACTACCTTCCTATATCTAAAGTCTTTCTCCTGAATTACTTTGCCTTGTTTCCCTAACTGAACGCTAATGGATACAACAATGAAATTAAAAGGGCAGGTGAAGGTACTGGCCTAGAGAAATAGGAATAATATTAAAAGAGCAAAAAATTGAAAAGACATTCAGATGTATATAAATTTATGTAATATTGATCAGGTCCTTTATGAGGAGCATTTAAAAATATATTTATCTAATTCCCTTACTAATAAAGAGATGAGTTCATTCATCCAGAGGGAGGGAGACTATTTGGAGAGAGCCTTGAAGATAATGAATAGTTTTTTTTTAATAAAAATTGTATATACTTAAGGTACTTAGATGAATCTGGAGAACATGCTAAGTGAAATAAGCCAGACAGAAAGAAAACTATTGCATGATAGCCAAAGCAATCCTGATAAGGAAGAATAAAGCTGGGGGGACTACACTCCCTAAGTTCAAGCTCTACTACAAAGCCATAGAGTAATCAAGACAATTTGGTACTGGCACAAGAACAGAACCATAGGCCAATGGAACAGACTAGAGAGCCCAGATATAAACCCAACCATATATGGTCAATTAATATATGATAAAGGAACCATAGATGTACAATGGGGAAATGACAGCCTCTTCAACAGCTGGTGTTGGCAAAACTAGACAGCTACATATAAGAGAATGAAACTGGATTATTGTCTAACCCCATACACAAAAGTAAACTCAAAATGGATCAAAGACCTGAATGTAAGTCATGAGACCATAAAACTCTTAGAAAAAAATATAGGCAAAACTCTTGGACATAAACATGAGCAACTTCTTCATGAACATATCTCCCTGGGCAGGAGAAACAAAAGCAAAAATGAACAAGTAGAACTATATCAAACTAAAACCTTCTGTACAGCAAAGGACAGCATCAGTAGAACAAAAAGACATCCTACAGTATGAAAGAAAATATTCATAAATGACATATCCAATAAAGGGTTGACATCCAAATTATATAAAGAGCATACACACCTCAACAAACAAAAAGCAAATAATCCAATTAAAAAATTGGCAGAGGAGCTGAACAGACACTTCTCCAAAGAAAAAATTCAGATGGCCAACAGGCACATGAAAAGATACTCCACATCACTAATCATCAGAGAAATGCAAATTAAAAGCACAATGAGATATCACCTCACACCAGTTAGGATGGCCAACATCCAAAAGACAAACAACAAGAAATGTTGGCAAGGATGTAGAGAAAGGGGAACCCTCCTACACTGCTGGTGGGAATGTAAATTAGTTCAACCATTGTGGAAAGCAATATGGAGGTTCCTCAAAAAACTCAAAATAGAAATACCATTTGACCCAGGAATTCCACTCCTAGGAATTTACCCTAAGAATGCAGCAGCCCAGTTTGAAAAAGACATATGCACCCCTATGTTTATCACAGCACTATTTACAATAGCCAAGAAATGGAAGCAACCTAAGTGTCCATCAGTAGATGAATAAATAAAGATGTGGTACATTTACACAATGGAATATTATTCAGCCATAAGAAGAAAACAAATCCTACCATTTGCAACAACATGGTTGGAGCTAGAGGGTATTATGCTCAGTGAAATAAGCCAGACAGAGAAATACAAGTATCAAATGATTTCACTTATCTGTGGAGTATAAGGACAAAGAAAAAACTGAAGGAACAAAACAGCAGCAGACTCACAGAACCCAAGAATGGACTAACAGCTACAAAAGGGAAAGGGACTGGGGAGGATGGGTGGGAAGGGAGGGATCAGGGGGAAAAGGGGGCATTATGATTAGCACACATAATGTAGGGGGTGGGGGCACGGAGAAGGCAGTACAACACAAAGAAGACAAGTAGTGACTCTATAGCATGTTACTACGCTGATGGACAGTGACTGTAATGGGGTATGTGGTGGGAACTTGATAATGGGAGGAGTCTTGTAACCATAATGTTGCTCATGTAATTGTACATTAATGATACCAAAAGAAAAATACTGCATGATCTCACTTACATGTGGAATCTAAAGAAGTCAAATTCATAGAATCAAAGAGTAGAAAGGTGAATGAAGTTTTAAATCTTGAGTGTGGAAAGTGGAAGAAAAGTACATCAGAAAGAATATTGAGACATAAAATCCCTCAGCCAATAAAATGTGGTAGCATCAATGAGAGTTATACTAAATTTATATGCATCCCATAAGATGTTTTCCTATGTTATATACCCCAGAATCCATGTGTTTTCTACAACTAAGAAGAGCATCTGAGCTACCCAATCTATTTTGTATTGTCTTCTTTTAAACTGATTATCATTTACATATAATAATTTCACCTTTTTAAGGTATACAATTTGGTGACTTTACAGAATATATACAATCACACAAATATCACAATCCAGATAGAGAAAAAGTCCATCATTCCAAAAGCTCTCTCATTGTCTTTGTAGTTAATACTCTGCCATACCCAGCTCCCAGTAAACACTCATCTATTTTGCCCCTATAGTTTTCTTTCCAGAATGTCATAAATAGAATCACATGGTTATATATCTGGGATTTATAATGCTTAGGGCTTCTTTCATTTAGCATAATGCTTTAGATATCTCTTCAAAGCGTAGCATGTATCAGAAGTCCATTTATTTTTACTGCTTAGTAATATTCCACTTTATAGAGGTACTACAGGTTGTTTATCTGTTAACAGTTGATAAACATTTGGGTTGTCTGCACATACAGCTATTACAAATAAAGCTGCTATAAATATTTGCATACAGGTCACTGAGTATATGTGTTTATTTCTTTGGATATACACTTCAAAGTTTATTTTGTGTGTATATTTTTATCTACACAGGGTTTTGTAAAGCTATGTGTTAACATTCAAATAACAGTTATGTCTTAACGTTTACCAAATGTGACAACATGGATGACCCTGAAGGACATTTCACCTAGTGAAGTAAACCAGAGAAAAAGAGTACTTCACAATTTCATTGATATGTGGAATTTTGAAAAGTCGAACTCAAAGAAACAGAGTAGACTGATGATCAGCAGGGGCTGCGGTTGGGAGAGAAATGGCGAGATGTCAGCCAAAGGGCACAAGCTTTCAGTGATGAGTGAGTTCTAAGATCTGATGCATAGCATGGTGACAACGGTTACTAATACTATATTGTACAGTTGGAATTAGCTAAGAAAGTAGATAAGTGTTGTCACAGCACACAAAATAAGTAATAACTATGTGAGGTGATGGATATGCTATTTATTTAATTGTGGTAATCATTTCACAGTGTATATAATGTATACCAAAGTATCGCATGGTACACCTTTAGGCAATTTTTACATATCAATCATACCTCTATGAAACTGGTAATAAAAACATGTTCTAAGATAAAATCTCTACTTCTTAAATACAGGGCTCCACAATTATAACTTTTATTATATACAGATTTAATAGCTGCAGATTTAAACTTTGTGAATTTGCAGTGGCATTTCATATTACAACCTAGAGATTGTTTTTGTGCCTTAGGTACATAAGCAATAGGAATGGTAACTATAAAAATGGGAGAAATGAAACAAATCCTGATTATACCTTATTGATGGCTTCCACTCAAAGCCTTTTCTTCCAAGATAATGCTGTTATTCTCCTCAGTCATCTATCCTTTACAGCAGGTCTCTGCCACAGCTGTCTGCTTCTGTCTGCCTCCATTGCCTGTTAGCTTTCTACTAAAGCAAAGCCAACAGAGTCTAACAGAATTTTACAGTATAATGGGATGCGCATGATAAAATGCTTTTATAGTGTTATTATAAAGACCAAATAAGGCAACCCACAAAAAGTCACAGCAGTAAGATCATAAGAAAATGACTGCCAAGCAGGTAACATTGAACTACGGCATAGGCATAGGTCAAGCCACAGAGACTGGCAGAGTCTGACAGACACACAAAGTACATGCTCCAGTGAAAGACATGCAAATACATGTGACATAACAACTGGGTCTACTTCGAAGGTTTGTTACCACAGAAATAATCTATCTGGCTTCAAGTAGGTATTCAGGGAATGGGTAGTTCTTTTTAAAGTAGTATGATTTTGGGAGTAAATATGCTTATCAGAATAATGTAATACTGTCCTTGAATCTAGATAATTTAAATGCAGGATGTCTCACCATTTAATGAACCGCTACAGACTGCCTAGGGATATCAGTTACTCTCACTTCGTTTCCTGTTTACAGCTGTCACTCCTGTGCCTTGGAATTGCGATGGCAAAGGAGCCTGGCAATGCGCCCTAACATTACCAGGGCCTGCTTCATGGGGCTCACTCCTATAAGGAGCAGGTAAGAGTGGAGCCTGTGGTACCTTCAGAGAGAATGAGTGAATGAAGTGTTTTAAAAGAAACGTCAACAATTCCTAGGAAGTAAAGAGCAGATGAGGATAGGCACTGAGCAAATGTTTGAGTACCTATAATTTCATATGTGTACCCACAGATCTTTTGAGCGCCTATATTTTATAATCACATCTCACTTTCCTATGGGTCTCCCCAGAAACCTGTCACTGGATGTCAAGCTGCTCATCCACAAGATTGCCACAGCCTTTGTATAATCCTACCTCGCTATCAACCGTTCTCATCTACCCTAACCACACTAACACATCTACCCTTGTGTATTTACTTGCTTATATTACATATACATACTGTACTAGTATTGCATTGCCTCAACAGAAAATTCTAATGAAGCAACACCTTAGAATAACAAATACTTACAAATTATCTGATAGGCTCTGGATTTGATACACAATGTCATAAAACAAAGCAATAAAATTCAAATGGAAGTTAAGGCCCCACTTAAGTCATTAAAATATGGGGAAAACTCCACTTTGCCTTATTATGGGAAGCAAATTTTGTATTAATAATATTTGGTAATGATTTTCTATAAAAATAGAAGATATTTTTGCTGTGATTATCTAAATTTTCTCATCCCCAGTATGGGTTCTTTGTTATAGAGAACTAATGGGACTTTTTAACTGAAGATGATTACAAGTCCTGGAGAATTCTGGACTAAAATACTCTTAAAATAAGGAACTGAAATGCTCTTATATTTATTTTTGGAGACTTAGAACAAGACCAGTGTACTGTGTAAAAAGGAAAAAAATCTGTGTAATGGGAATTAAACTAATTAAATTTAGAATCATAAGGTCTTTTAAAAAAGACTAAATTTACTCATTAATAGACTTTTCCATCTTGTTAAGGTTCTTTAAGCATTATGATTGTTTCCTTACATATAAAATATAACAATTGTTCCACTCGATTTTGAATATTAATGTCACCACAAATATAAAATCATTTTATGTGTCCTTTATAAGGGCAAGATAGCATACACACTAAAAAATTCAGCTATCAATACCAACCAATATTAAGTAAATTGAACTTTAATACACTGGCAAAATTTCCATTAGGTTTTCAAATTTCAGGGAAATATAGACCTTAGGGAAAACAATTCCTCTAAAAAGTATCCACAAATGCAAATGAGTGGACTAAGTGATGCAAAATAACACAAGGTTCAAGACTTTCTTCAAAAGGGATGTGGTTCATTCAGTCATTTAAATGACTTCTTCAAAATAAAGAATTGTACATACATTCATGCATAAGACATGGCCATGATCTAATGGACCTTCTTAATGAAGTTCTGACCATAAATGACCATAGTGCATGAACACATCAGGCTGGTTATGACATTAATACCTCTCAGCTCCAAACACACTCATCTTGTCTCTGCTTTGCTTTTGCTCTGCTGAGACTCTGAAAACCACGTCGGCTTTTCCAGATGGCTCCCTGTCAACCTTTACCGTTAGGGGGAGCTAAACACATATTGTAAGGGTGGGAGGGGAAGAGGATTGCTCCTTGTCTACTTGGCATCCCCGTAGTGTCACACCACGTCTCTTCACTCAAGTCACGGTGACAGCTTATAGTGCCAACATGTACAACCAGATGATCACGCACCACCAAGAGTTACATGTGCCAGCTGGTCTGCACCCCTTCTTCAAAGGCCTGGATCTAGGCCATGTGGGGTCCATCCTCCCAATTCAGAGACACTACGATTAGTGCCTGCACCTCAGATACCTGAGTTTCAGCTCTACTAGGTGTCCCTTTTAAAAGCGTAAAGTTTAAAACTCCAACCTTCTCTCTGTTTTCCAATACCTATGAATGATATTTTCTTCCTACAATTGTTTCCTATGGGGCACTCGACTGTTTTCCTCTTGACTTTTCAGTTTCTGAATTAACATTTTTTATATATTAAGTTACATCTGCTCTGTAACTGATGTGGTTTCTTTCCCTGACTGGACCCTCACTGATGAACACATGAATAAACAAAAGTCCAGATTGTAATAAGTGTCCTGAAGAAAACAAATAGGGTGTCATTTCAGGACCAGGGAGAGAATAAATTGTAATGGGAACAAAATCATGTTTTTTTAGGGTAGATCTTGTATTCCTTGAGAAGGTGACTTTGAAACTGAAACCTGGCAAGTGGGAAGAAGCCATGTATATAACGTGTCAGCGTTTCAACATTGAAAAAGATAAGTATTAGCTAAAAACCTTGAGGTGGCGAAAATATTTGAATTTTCTAGGGAAAGTTGAAAAGCGTAGTGGATATCAGAAAGCAGACAGTAAGAAAAACAGGCCAACAGACATTCAACATTCCTATGGAACAGGAGTTAGCAAACTAACACCCATAGGCCAAATCTTTTATAAGAAAACAGTCACACGTATTTGTTTATAATTGTCTATGGCTCCCTTCACTCAACAATGACAGAGTTGAGCAATTATAAGGGACCATTTAACCTGCAAAGTCTAAAGGATTTACTGTCTAGCTCTTTATAGACAAAATGCACTGTCCTCATTTGAACATCCTTGGGCACAGTAAGAAAATTGGGTGTCAGTTTGGGGTGGAGGGCAGCATTGAAGAGTTTTAAGCAAAAGAGGAGCTAGTACAAATGCCAATTATTATTTTATCCTATTTTGTCACTGGTAAGAAGGCTTTGGTTATATACAAATAAATACTATTAGAATGTACATACTTTAAAGATAATCTTGACTGGAGTAACAAAGGTTCTACAGAAAAAAAAAATCAGACTCATTTGAAGTTTTTGCTTTAACACCTAAGTCTCTTTTTATAGGTCCATTATTCAAGACATATTTATATTTATTAGTGGTCTGGCTGCAACACTAGTTCTTTAGTATTGATAACTGGACAGTATTTTCCACCATTTCTAATGATTCTCTATGGATCACTGCCTATCATGGGCTCCATATGTGTCTACTTCGACCAGAGACACGAAATCTACCTCTCCCTGACACCATAATGAATATGGAAAGACGGTGAGCATAATTCATTTTAGCCAAACTAGATTCTGTTACAGCGTAGCGACACAGGAATGAATCCAAATTTTACATGCATTTTGCATATTTGAAAATTTCTTTATAGTGAGCCACCCTATCAATATTTGAATCTATATAAATAGCATGCAAAGATATCATACCACATATTTAAGGAAATTAGATTTTATTGGAACCATATTAGTAATCCTTATATTGATAAGAAACCTGGCAATATTGAAAGTACATATATATAAGGGAAATAAAAGAAGGCATTGATGTGCAATGAATATGAATGGGAATAAGAAACATCAACAAATATAGTTTCTTCCTAAATTAATCTGTGAATTCAGTACAATATCACAATGCAAACTGACTCTAAGATTCACATAAAGGTAAGTTTTTAAAAGAATGCAAGAAGGGTCAAAAAAATTAAGAAAATGAGACTTATGTATGGAGGTGAGCAGTGGAGATACTGAGAGATAGAAAGAGAATGGTGCTTGCCCAAATAAACATATTCATTTTAAATATATAAATTAGAAATATGATGTTAACATAAGATTAGAAAAATAGTAGGAAAAAAATAGATTATTCAGTCACAGTATGCATATGAAAAATATGATAGAGGTTGCATAAAAAGTATGTCATGAAGGAAATGCCAAATGATTTCCCTCATTTGTGGAATATAACAATGAAGTAAAACTGAAGGAACAAAATAGCAGCAGACTCAGAGACTCCAAGAATGAACTAGTGGTTACCAAAGGGGTGGGGTGTGGGAAGGCGGGTGGGGAGGGAGGGAGAAGGGGACTGAGGGGTATTATGTTTAGTACACATGGTGTGGGGGATCACGGGGAGAACAGTGTAGCACAGAGAAGGGACATAGTGGATCTGTGGCATCTTGCTGCACTGATGGACAGTGATTGCATTGGGGTATGGGTGGGGACTTGATAATGTGGGTAAATGTAGTAACCACATTGTTTTTTCATGTGAAACCTTCATAAGAGTATATATCAATCATACCTTAATAAAAAAAATTTTTTAATATATGTCAAGAAGGTACTGAGTTACTCTATTGATGCTGCAAAATTCACTTTAACACAAAAAAATATTATTTAAAATATAAAAATAAAGTACAGATAAATTAATAACCTTATTTGGGGGGAAACAGCCCTTATGACATCAGGAAACTGTTTCATTAAAAAGAAACAAATGAAAATGCTAACAAATGTGACTCTCCCACCAAAAAAGAATAAGAAAAGTAATCAAAATTAAAAGTAATAGACAAGTGGTAGGATTTGTTGCTTTCAGTAACAATGAATTATGTGGTAAAAGCAATCTTTCCTCACATAAACCTTATAAAATCTGAACAAACTATATCACCAAAAAAATAAAAGCTATTTGAAGGAACTGGTCAACAGTCAAAAAGCAGAAACTGGAGCAAACTCCACTCGTGGAAGACTGAAAGTGTGCAGAGCAAGATTTATTTTTTTGAGGTTTCTTGATTTGAGGGCCTTTCCCAATCCTCACAGTGAGGGGTACAGGAAGCCACAGTTTCACTGGCTTGAGACCTCACAGGTAACAAAGCAACTAAAAAATTGGGTGAGAAGTCCTGGAAAGATATAAACACAGACATTTACATGCATATTTAAAAATGCACATAGGTGAATGTACACTGCAGTCATATATGCAAATACACACATGTACGTATGTCTATAGGAAATGTGTACATATCAATATGCATGTTTATATATAGATATTATGCATGTGTGCATATACAAACATAGGTGCATAAATGTTTGTGTGCACATATACATGTTTACATATAGGTATGCATTTATATGGACATATCATATAGTGTTGTATAACTATATATTGATATATATACAATTCATAATGTTGATTAAAAAGGTATAGAATTATAAAAATAGAAAATATTTAAAATCACACAAATACTAATACTTTTTACATTTTTAAATATTTTAAGCCTAAAATAATGTACTGGAGTATTGATGTGTTTGTGTCAGGGGAGAATACCTAGAATGAAGAAAAGTTAGTATGCCAAAGCAGACTTCAATATTTTCCTGATGCTATACAGAGTCATTATAAAAATGTCAAAGCATATTTCATCTTACTTAAGAGAAGCATTTTATATAGTTGATCACTGCTCCTCCTTTGATAGACTTCCCTTATTTGGTTTAAAGAGTCCCACAATATTTTGGTGTTCTCCAAACTACTGATGGTTTCCTTGTCATATTGTCCAGGAATTCCTTTCTCCCAACAGTTAAATACTGGAGTATCTGAAGGCTCACTAACCATTTTTGGTTTAGCTACTAAACATTTTTCTCTTTATATTTAACACTTTGGTAATCTCATTTTATAATTTTAAGTACAATTGCATATATTTTAATCTAGTTTGTCCCCAACTCCAGTTTCAGATACTCAAATGCCCAATTAGGAACTCCACTTCCATTTGCTCAGGTCATACAACCATGCGGTGATCCTCCTCCTGCCTTCCTTTTCCTTGTTACACCGTGAAATCAATCAGGGAAATTTTTTAGTAAATTTCCAGTGATGTTAAAACACCACCACCACTTCTTGATTCTTCCAAAATCTCAGTTCCAATCACAGACCCATGGTGCCTGTTGCAGGTTAGGTGTTCTGGAAACAGATTCGGAGGCAGAGTTTGGAGTACAGGATGTTTGTTGGGTAGCAACACTTGTAAAGGGAAGCGACAGAAGCAGAGTTGAGCAATGGGTGTAACGTCTCCAAATCCACAATTTCTTTCTGTAAATTAAACTTCTTTTTTTATTCTACCATGGTGGAGAGATGCCATAGATTTATGGGTTTATTAATTGCCATATTTGCCTATCTTTGAATCTTATCATTCCCCTCTGCAGACACTTAGGTTTCATCTCTTCCCACTCTGCAAGTCCACATCTGTCTGTTTATATTCCATATTCCAATGCATTCTTTAATATTATTTGTTCTTAGAGCTTCTATTATGTCCTCTACACAGTTTATTGAAATTCTCTCATTTGTAACATGCAGTTAATCCATGCCATTACCCCAGCATGTTGATTTAGCAAATCATGCATTTAATGAGGTTGGTGAACTACCATGTAAGGTAAAAATAAATTGTACTTTACTTGCAACAAATTTCTGACATTCAACTCTACCCTTTGATTTCTTTCATTTTGGAGACAGATATTGCAAGATCACTAGCTACAGAGGACCACAAAGGAATGACAGTTTAGAACACACAGAATGTGAAAGAAGTGTTGGACTGCTTCACTGAAGAGAAACGCAAAAATCTTGCTCACATGTAGATCACTTAAAGCATTGCCCAAGACCACATCTCCTCCATACTTGAGTCAGAGGTCCAATTCAAACATGTGGGTAGAATATTTAGAATTTTGTTCTATTTGCCACCTAGTAAAAGTAAAATTGAGTTTAAAATATGAAAACCAAATTTCCAACTCATTCTTCACCACATGTTAATTGTTAATCTTTGGAATTCAGGGTTTTTCCCTCTCATCTCTGAAATAGGACAACAGAGTCATCCTATTCCTACTTCATGGGGCTGTTCTAAGGAAAGTGCATACAATTAAATTGTAAATGTTTAAAGAGTTATTTTATCCAGAAGATTCTTGATCTGTCCTATAATTTCTTAGGCTACCCACAGATCCTTTTAGGGTTGAAATTGACAAGCCTATAATCAGCAGATCTTCTAATTAGAATTTCTCCCTTTGTTCTTTTATTATACAACATTTCAGTGTTGCATGTAAGTGGTCATACTGAGCCTCCTTTACCTTTTTTGAAGGAAATAATTATGTTTTTCTTTAATATAGAACATTATTTCTCCATATTTTTCATATGCATATTTTTTTCAGATTAAATATCCATTAAGCCATACACACAAGTCATTCAAAATTCTATATACTAGAAATAACTTCTAGAAAGTCTTAAGCATATCACAAAAAAAATAATCTCTACAAGGATTAAACACCAAAGGAAAAAGCAAAATAATGGTTAATGATTTTTATTTTTGCCTATTGAAGTAAATCAAACACAATTCCATAAATAATAACTATAAGAGAAAACTGTTGCTAAATTTGAATAATGACCAAAATTGTCTAAATTGTAAGCAAATTCTAGAAATAAAAAACCCTGTATAAAAGCTGAGGAATATCTTTGAAAGGGCTCATTTTCAACTCAACATGGCTAAAGAAAGAATCAATTAACTTGAAGAATGGTGATTAGGAATTACCCTAATGAAACACAAAGGTAAAAAGGAGTGAAAAACATTGAAACCATGCATCTAAAAACAGTGAAAAAGATGAAATTTTCTAAAACATGTTTCAGAATCCAAGAAGGAGAACAGAAAACAGACCAGAAGAAACATTTGAAGAGTTAGTATTTCTTCAATTTCCACAGCATAATTAATACCTCAGTAATTTCTCAAAAGAATTAATAAGATGCAGTGTGGCTTCTGTCTGGCCTTGAATCGGTCACTCTGAGGATAAGTCAGCTATCATGATGTGAGGACGCTCAAGTAGCTTAATGGAGCAGCCTACATGCCGAGGAACTTAGACCTCCTGCCAATAGCCTCCATCAACTTGTTCGCCATGTGAGTCTCAGAAGGGGATCCTCCAGCTCCACGCAAGATTTTAGCTTCAGTGAACAACAACTTGACTCCCACCTCTTGAGAAACTCAGAACCACCCAGTTAAACTATTTCAAATTCCTGAGCTCCCACAAACCATGCAATATCATAGTTATCATTTAAAGCTACTTTTAAAAAGCCAGTTTTTTGGATAATTCATTACATATCAATAGTTAATACACTAAGACACATCACAGAAAAAGAAATCTAAATTCAGCAAGACTGAAGGAAGGAACATTTATTACTTTTGGCAGTTTATTTTTTATTTTTATTTTTTGGTGTGGTATTATATACATACAGTGAAATATGCTGATCTTATAGACATAGTTCCCTGAGATCTGACAAATGTACCTCCACTATAACCTACAACACGGTCAGTTATAAAGCATTTCATTTGTCCTCAAATTTCCCTCATTTGGCTTTCCAGGCAATTGCCTCACCTCCCCAGAGACAATAACTCTTCTGATTTCTATCATCATAAATGACTTATGCCTATTCTAGACCTCCACACCAATGGAATATTTACATTTACGCCTGGTTTCTTTTGCTCAACATAATGTTTTGCAATTCATCAGTGCTGTTTGGTATATAGACAGTTTGTTCTTTTATTACTTAATAGTATTGTATTACATCAATATACCAAAATTTGTTTATCAATTCATCTATTGAACATTGGCATTCTTTCCAGTTTTGGCTATAATGCATCTTTGTACAGGTATTTGTATGTATAAATGTTCTGTTCTCTTGTGTAAAACCTGGGAGTAGAATTGCAGGTAGACAGTTAACTTTAATTAGAAACTGCCAAATATTTCACAAAGCAATTATACTATTTCACACAACTACCAACAATGTATGACAGTCCCACTTGCTCCTCTTTCTGCCTAAATTTGAGATGGTCAGTCTTTTTCATTTTAGTTTTTCTAGTAGTATCTCATATGGGCTTAAATTTTCAATCTCCCACCTAGAATGATAGAAACTCCTTTTCATGTATTTGATGGCTATTCGTGTTTATTGTGCAAAGGACCTGTTCAAATCTTTGCCTCATGTCGTTGAAATCTTTGTTCTTTTTTGTCGAGTTAAAAAGAAATTAACAAAACCTGGAGTCAAGTCACTTGTCACATAAATGTTTTCTCCCAACCTATGATTTTCCTGCTCATTTCACAGCTTCCTGAGCAGACATTTTAAATTTTGATTAGGCTTTAATTTATCACTTTTTTTATTGACTTCATATTTTAGGTTCCATCAGAAATGCTTGAAATCAGTTTGGTCATGCCTTTTAGCTTTAGGAAAACGCAATTCTGCTCAGCAACGGGATGCTAGTAATCCATAGCATAGAGTGGCAATGTAATTGATCGGCTGTACTATTTCCATTACCAAAAGTACATAGATACAGATAATCTAAATCCCAACAGTTGGAGCTAATTGGAAATCAGATAATCTAGACCTTTTGTTTCAGATTCAGCTTCACTGGGAGTCCGTGTGTGTAATTCTAGGTGAAAACCAGGAGTCCCCCACTGAGTTGTGTGCTGAACATTAACTTTAATTTCACCAGCTCCATAAGACTATAGACTCTGCAGTTTCTTAGCTGCCACTTTCTGCCCAACACATGCACTTTTATTTTAGAATCTGCAACTGCCTGGGAGGGAAAACCAGCATCACATCCAAAGGCTCCCCCCTCTGTGCTTTATTTTTCCTGTAATCATTGTCTCTTGGTTCCTCGATGCTTTGGTGTTTTCCAATTTATTCAAATACATTTTTTTTACATCTTATCTAGATTTTTTATTTAGACTAAACAGATTGTTTTACAACAAGCTAGTCTGCCCATCCCAAGCCCAAAAATGCAATAGCACTTTTTAATATTTAAAAAATGTGACTTCTGTATGCCCAAAAGTAATAGGAATGCTATGAGTTCTCCTGAGATATCGTCCAGGGGCAAAGAGGATCAGAAACAGGATCTGAAGACAGTGTTAAGAAAAATGAATATTTCTTTTCTGCCACATAATGGGTTTAACCTATTTAAAAAAATTAAGAACTGTTTAAGTAAACTATTTTGACCTGAGCTATTTCAGTATTTTGAGTTATAAACACTTAATTTTTAAGTAAATTGGAAATGCCAATTCTTTTTCTTTTCTCTTCTTCCATTATTTGTTGATTTATCTGTTCTCCAATCACAAAGATATCAGATCTAAGAGTCAATATTTGCCCTGATACAAGACTGGATATATTCTGAGAGTAGTACTAGCAACATTTATACGGACACTATTATTAAAGTGATAACAGCAGTATCTTGTTTATTACTAAGCCACAAATATGGAATTTTCTTCTACCACTGACTGACTATTCTACAGTTCAGGAGTGTTTGGCAAGGAAGCTGCTAGAACAGAAATGATATCTTGATCCATTCCCTTATGTATTTTATTCTCAGGCAAGTTAAAACTTTTATCTGGTTGTATCATTAATCACTGATGACCGATAGTCTTCACACATACACAGAGATTTCCAATAATATAATAAATGCCATGAATTATTTTTTAAATGTTGTTTACCTTAGAATGTTGTTTTACATATTCTAATTATTTTGTGCTTTGTACAATATTACTCTATGATTTCAGATAGGTTCTACAGAATTATCTTAGAGGTAAGATTATTTGCTCTTAAGTTCATATTTCTAAACTATAAAGTTTTATTTATAATACTTTGATCTACAATCTCAGAAATACCTAGGTATTTTCTTTCATGATACATACAGGTATACACACAAACTTAGTACTGCCAGAGGAATAACTAAAAGGACATATGTTTACCCAGAAAAGTGGCTATTAGGAAATTGTTTTAATTTGAATAAGCTGCATCTTTCCTGTAACATGTTGGTTTTTATGGAGAACAACTTATGGAATTTTTAGCATATGTAAGACAGCACTAAATTCTGAACTGTACCAGGGACTGGAGAAATAGTTCATTAATAAGGACTTCTTTTCAAAAAGGAGAAAAGTTATTTCAGGTCTAAAAGTAACAGAAAGTATTATAACAATAAATTAGGTATTGGGAGGGAAAAATGACCCTGAATTCATTACTTAATCATCATTTCTGAAACTCTAGATGAATACATTACATCACTGAGAGGAACTGAAATCTCTCTGAATTCTAATCCACTGTGGCTGTGTCTTCCTGCCCCATACTAATATCCCTGCCTCTCTCCAAACAGGCGGTTTTCTGAGTCTGCCCACTGGCTGATTTTATCTGGAAAATTAGAAAAAGTATTAAAAACAGTCCAGAACATAGTCAAATTTGGTGGAAGAAAAGATGATACAGAGAGTCTGGACATTAATGTAAGGAAAAAAGTAGCCATGTCTTGATGTTTATTCCCACAAATGGAAAATCAATAAACAAATGAATATTAGCCCTACCAAAAAAAATATAAAAACAAAATATGGTCAATAACAATGCCTTTTTGATAAATTAATCTTATCACTAAAGAATGAAAATGACATTGAATTGTTCCAGGTTTTCACTATTATGAATAAAAGTGCTATAAATATTTTTCTGAAGATTTTCCATTAAAATGTTTTTTCCCATGGGTAAATACCTGGGATTAGAAGTGCTAGGCCATAAAACAGGTATATGTAGAAATTTATTAAGAAAGAACGAAAATTTTTTCCAACATGTTTGTACTACTTTAAAGTCTCAGCAGCATCTACATATGAATGTTAAAACTGCTCCACATCTTGACCAATGATTTGTATTGTTTCAGTCATTCTAGGAAGCATGAATGATATTATATTTTGATTTTAGTTTGTATTTCCCTAATAACTAATGGCATTCAACCTTTTAGGTATGATTCATTATAACCATTGAATGTGACAGAAGTAATGTACTAGCTCTAGGCCTAAACCTTACTTTAAAGGAAAAAATGTTTCAATCATCTGAAACTCTGTTTTTCATACATAGTTTGAGATATTTTATATAAAACCTTCTACTGCATGTCACAAAGACCAAATTTCACACCTTTGGCTGAATTTATCTGTCTACCAATAAAATAAATAATACTTAAAAAGTATTTGTTGAGCACTATTTATGTGCAAATATAATTGTGTCTGAAAATACCAAGCAGAAAATCCGTAATATGCTAAATACATATTTTTCTACATAATAACAATCACAATGTTCAGGATCCAATACAAAATTACTGAACATATCAAGAATGTCTCAATTTCCAATTATATGATCAATTTTCAAGAGGAACAATAAAAAACAGATGCCAAACCCAGGATAACTCAGATGTTGGAAGTAACAAACATGGATTTTCTTAATCTTATTCTCAGTTCATTCTTAATAGCCTTTCTTAGCTATTTCTAGCAAAGTAAATATATTTGCAACAACTCAAAGAAATATAAACCATTTTTTAATCAAATGAAAACTCTAGAACTAAAAATGAAACATGTAGATAAAAATCCATTAGTTTAGCTTAACCAAATAATGGAAATGACAGAAAAAAGAGTCAATGAAAATGAAGATAGTTCAATGAAACTTAACAATTTGAAGAAAAAAGGTAATGTGAAACAAATAAACACAGCCTCAAAACCTGTAGAGCATATCTGTCTAACATATCTATTATTTGAATTACAAAAGAAGAGGGAATAAATGAGGCAGAAAACTATTTCAAGAACTAAAAAGATATAAATTTCCCAAACTTAGGGACAGAAACAAATTCAGGAATTCAAGAACCTCAGTGGATCACAATAGGTTATGTGTGAAGAAAAGCATGCCACAGACATAATGAACAATCTGTTGAAAACCAAAAATACTAAAAACAACATTTATGGGAACAAGAATTTGTACAATTGACTTCTTATCAGAAACTATGGAGGCCAAAGACAATGGAATAACATCTTTACAACACCAAAAGAAAAATGAACTATAAACCCAGAATTCTATGTCCAATGAAAATATCTTTCAAAAATAAAAGTAAATAAAAACTAAGGTGAATTAAACACATTATCAAGTAAAGAGAGCTCAAATACATTATCTCAGCAGATTTAAACTACCTAACAGGCAAAAATTAAGTTTAAATATCACCAATATAAAGAAGGGTGACAAACTTTTTCTCTAAAATTAAGACAGCAAATAGTTGAAATTGTGTGGGCCACCCAGTCTCTATTTTAACTAATCAACTACTCCACTGCAGAATGAATGCAATTATAGATAACAGACATAGGCAATAAATAAATGGGGTAGTTGTGTTCCAATTAAACATTTATAAAAACTGGCAGCAAGCCATATTTGCCCCATGGGTGATAGTTTCTAACCTCTGATCTAGAGGAATCTATGGGAAGATGTTTGTAGCTCACAGAAATACCCATGACAAGACAAAATGATACAATTCTTCACATGTATCACACAATGCAACTCCACATTTTCAGTCATTCTAAACCTTTATGTATAACAGGATGAGGCCAAGGATTTTTCTTACCCAAGGAAGTAATGAATGAGATCCTACACTTTGAATTAAAATGCCTATGAAACTATACTATAGAAACCCCTCTTGTGTATTTGATCATCTATGCTGTGCTGTTATTCCTATGGCCTTAAAGAGAAAAAACAACCTCTAATCTTTATACCCCCTGAACTTGGTAATAGCATAAACTTTGACATTCAGTTGTTTTTTTGTTTGTTTTTTTTCAAATGAGAATTTTTTTTTTTTGTATCATTAATCTACGATTACATGAAGAACATTATGTTTACTAGGCTCCCCCCTTCACCAAGTTTCCCCCACATACCCCTTCACAGTCACTGTCCATCAGCGTAGTAAGATGCTGTAAAATCACTACTTGTCTTCTCTGTGTTGCACAGCCCTCCCTGTGCACTCACACACACTATACATGCTAATAGTAATACCCTTTCTTTTTCCCCACTCTTGTCCCTCCCTTCCCACCCATCCTCCCCAGTCCCTCTCCCTTTGGTAACTATTAGTTCATTCTTGGGTTCTGTGATTCTGTTGCTGTTTTGTTCCTTCAGTTTTCCTTTGTTCTTATACTCCACATATGAGTGAAATCATTTGGTACTTGTCTTTCTCCGCCTGGCTTATTTCACTGAGCATAATACCCTCTAGCTCCTCAGAATTTTATCAGACATACAGAGAAGACATAATACCCATTCTCCTTAAAGTTTTCCAAAAAATAGAAGAGGAGGGAATACTCCCAAACACATTCTATGAAGCCAACATCACCCTAATACCAAAACCAGGCCAAGACCCCACCAAAAAAGAAAACTACAGACCAATATTCCTGTTGACATTCAGTTTTGCTTCTAATGTTCATGTTCATCATTTGTGTGTCCTGTTTTGTGCTGTGTGCAATACATGCAGGCAGGTTATGAGGAAGGGCCATGATCTTCAAGGGCTGAGAAAGAACTTATGAATTAACATACTCAGGCATTTCTGGGATGTTCAGAACCTAAGACTTCTGATCACATGTAATTTGGTTCTTCAAATCCAGCCTTTACCAGAGACCTTGCATGTGGGTGATGTGTAATAGTAATGTGCTTTTCTGTCTCGTTTCTCAACAATGTGACTTCCAAACTGATAGTCTTGACCCACTGGTTGCTACCCAGAAAGGGAAGAAAAGCTGAGTTTATGATCCCTAACCTTTATATTGCTCAAATCCAGTCTTATATTTCCATTTTGTGTCTAAAAACTTTGAAATGTTAAACTTATATATGACAGGTAGTAAGTACAAGGACTTTTTTAAGACTAAACTTTTAACTAAAAACTCATAGCAGCTCCTTCATCTAAGGGATGGTCACATTATTCATCACATTCAATAACTTTCCTGCTTATTCTCATCAGAATTCTCAACTCAAAATATGTATCTCTAATGTCAGCTATGGAATGTGAGTTAAATTCTTTGTAGTACCTTGTCTTCAACTTCTGATGAACTGTCTAAGGAATTATCTTCCTCCCTTCAATGACTGAAAATACATTAGTGAAAACACTGAGGTGAGTATTAGGCATGGTGAACAGACATAATGGTTAGGTTTCTGTATCGGAGAAGTCTTGAACACAAACAGGTCATAATCCTGTTAGACACAGTCTCAGAATTTATGCCTATGTGTGACACTAGCCATTGTGCCATCATACTTTTATCCATTCCTTTATGCATATTATTTTGTTTTTACATATGGGAATAAAGCGTCTATAGGAAGGTATGCCTTTTTCTATTTTGCACAAAGGCATTCTTTGGCCCACCAAATAGTCTATGAAGTAAGTATATGTATGTTGTTGTTTTTAGACTGGGAGACAAGGTGGGAGGACAATCTTAGACTCTAGCCTGAAATCTCTTGGTAACTAGGAGTTTGGGAATATGATAATGGACAGGGACTTGGGAGAATGTTGCACAATAATTTAGTCTGCTAAAAAAATTCTGCCAAAGCCTGTCTAAATGCCCAGCATTCATTTCTGAAAATTTGTTGAAGTAAACAAAGGAAACAAGAGAGTGAAAACGTAACCTACAGTGCATGAGGGATCACATTTGCAAGGCATATAGCTAGGAGGTGGTTGATTCCCAACAACAGAAGGAACTCCTACAACTCAAAAGAAACCAAACTAATAACCTGTTTTAAACAAACAACCTGAAGACTTGAAGAGACATTTCTTCAAAGAAAATGTACAAATGGCCATATATGTAGAAATATATTCAATATTATATAGCTGGGAAATGAAAATCGCAACCACGATGATCACCTCACACCTGTTAGGAGAGCTGTTATTTAAAAATATAAAAGACAGGTGTTGGTGAGGATGTGGGAAAAGTGAAATATTGGTACACTCTTGGTGGAAATGCAAAATGGCACACCATAAGTGGAGAATAGCATGGAAGTTCCTCAAAAAAGTTAAAAATAGAACCACCACAGGCTCCCACAATCCATCTTCTGGATGTTTACTCCAAAGACTGAAAATCAGGATCTTGAAGAGATGTCACCACTCCCCTGTTCATTGCATCATGTTTTAGTTGGCCAGGGCTACTGTAATAAAATCCCATAGACTGGGTGACTTATAAACAGAAATCTATTGCTCATATTCTGCAAGTTGGGAAAATTAAAGATCAGGATGCCAGCATGGCTGCATTTTGGCGAGGGCTCCCTTTCTGTTTCAGAGCCAGCATTTAATCATGTGTCCTCACACAGCAGAAGGGCTATAGAGAACTGTGAGGTCTCTTGCATAAGAGTGCTAATCCTATTTGTGAAGGCTCCACCCTCATGATTTTAGCACTTTCGAAATGCCCCACCTGCTAATAATATATTTGAGGGCTTTGATATATCAATTTCAGTAGGACACAACTATTCAGAGCACAGCACAGTGCTATTCATAATAGCTGACACGTGGAGAGAACTTAAGTTCTTAGGGATGAGTCTATTCCATCTATAGATGACTTAATACAGAAATGAATAAAGGAAATGTGGTATATACATACAATATATTACTCAGGAATATTACTCCTTATGCCTTAAAAGAAAAAAAATGAAAACCTGCAATATATGACAACATGGATGAACCTGGGGGATGTTATGCAAAATAAAATGTCAGTCACAGAAAGGCAAATACTGCATAATTCCACTTTATGAGTACCAAAGATAGTTGAATTCACAGGAGCAAAGAAAAGAATGGTGGTCACCAGTGGCCCAGGAAAGAGGAAACTAGGGAGCTGCTAGCCAACACGTATAAAATTTCAGTTATGAAAGATGAGTAAGTTCTAGAGATCTTTAAGAAAAACATTGTGCTTATAGACAACAATACTGTATTAGAGACTTAAAATCTGTGAAGAGAGTAGATCTCATGTTAAGTGTTCTTACCAAAATAAATGAATTGTAAAAATAGCAAAGAAGCTACAGGTTAGGTTTACAAGGTACTTTCATTTCAAAACAAAAATACTAAAATGGTCAGAGGAAAACCATAAAAATGACAATTACAAGAGATAGCGTTAATGGCATTTTAAAAGAAAAACGATTCTGAAACTTCGGTACTGTGTGTGTGTCTTCTACCTTGCACATTCTCTGGTATCAAGCTCTTGCAATGCTATTTTTAACATTATAGTGTTATAGATTTCTGAGTTTTTTACTTTTTTAAAGCAGGATGAGTCTAGACTTGGTCAGTAGTGTGAACCTATATTGGACAATCACCGAGGATTTGTGGTCCTTTCGGTGAAGAGACTGGGTAAAAGCTAAAGAATATCAGACTGAGTTTATGAATTTCTGTCTAAACAAGCAGAGCTAAAGAAATAGCTAAGGTGGAAGAAAAGAGAAAGTGATTCAAGAAACAGAGCCAAAGTTAATCTCAAGAGAACCATTTTATGATCTGACTAAAAGAATAGGATGCAAAGTCCAATGAGGAGCCTGGAATTTGTATTCAAAATCCAAACAAAAAAAAAAAAGTGGGAAGCAGGCTGGAAAGGAAATCCATAATAATGAACAGCCCAGCACCAGAAGCAGCAACGCAGCAATGCGCTGTGAACCCAGCATCAATGCAAGCTTCTCTCTACTCTGAATTTATTTGAAAACCCAAAGAGATAGAGCTTTCGCTTTCCTGTTAGGTAAAAAGCCAGAGAGACAGGGTTTACCCCTGGATTGCCAGGTGGTGTTAAGTTAGGGATCTCGCCTGTGCTGGATATGATAATTAGTCATGATAGGAGGGAATGTCTTATTTACAACAAGAGCAGAGAAAATCTCTGGAGAATAATGAGGATCTTCATTAAATCAAAACATAATAGTTTTACTTTCCACAGCTGGACTCCAATCAATGATTTTCTTATGTCAAAAGAGGCCAACTCTCCTTAAAGATCAATTTTGAAAGGCCAAGAAGCTGCTAACGATATCTAACATGCTCATTGCTCAGGGCTACCCCCGACAATGCCAGCCTCTATTCTTTACAAAGGACAGCAAATAATAAATGTACGCCCACTATGGACAAGAAACATAATTTATGCATTAGCTGAACATAACTGTGCAGCAATTTGGTAAAAAGGTCATTTTCTCAAGATGAATTAGTTTCCTCAGTTTTGCTTGGATTTTATTGCCTTCTCAAAATCTGGACACATAATATCAAACAGATGGCTTGAACCAGTGGATAAATAGGTTATAAAGAGTTGTGTATACTGCATTGTTCTGGTTTATGGCTAAACACAGCAATCAGACTCTGTTGAAACCTGGATAAAATTGCTAGTTTCACTTTGTTTGAGTTCCAGATGATCTGGAAGAAATAAAACTTCTCCAGGAGCAAGTGTTCTTGGAATCCCTTCATGTAATTTGCCCAAGAAATCAGTTCAACCTCTGAGGTGCTCCAAGCTATAACTTTTTAAAAAAAGATCTCAGAATCATTATGATTGTTCATTCGGTGCTATAGATATGGTGTTACTAATTAGTTACACAGTTACCACCAATGTTAACTGGAGAGAATTCAAATGACAGACTGGGAGGTAAGGGATAAAAACTATGGAAAAGTTGTGTGGATACTTCAAATCCAGAGCTCAAATCAAGATACATTGTGCACCTACCAGTTCAAGTGTAGTCCTCCTAGATGGCAAGAGACCACATTCAAGTAACCTTTGGTAAGGGACAATGTTTCTTCATCTCTCTACTATGAGGACTAGATTCTGCATTAAAATTGTCAACCATGGTCTTTTCTTATGTCTAACTGAAGAGATTCTTAAAATGATGTTTGTGAAGACCACAGAGTATTGAGACACAGACCCATACTCTATATTAAGCTACATGAAACAGACAGACCAGTTAGCAAACATAATGAATGAAAAAATACTAGAGAAATGTGGTGACAGTGGTAATCAGCAGAGTTAGTGTTTGATCCGAGGGACCGATCTGTTCACCTCAAGCCAATGTCATCATGCATGTTTTGTCAGAATTTCTGATTTTTCAAGAGAAACCAGAAATCTTGTTTCCCAGATTCAGTTAGATTGCAATATTCAACTGCCCCTTACTTTTAAGTTAAGCTGCCCAATATGCAAACAAGTTATTGAAAAGCTATGATTCATGAGCCCCAAATCACAGAGTAAGCTGTGAGAAGAGCAGGGAACCAAGGAGTATCGAAGTCTGAAGGAACCTGAGGAGTTTGCTGGTTTTTTGTGGTATCCACACAACTTTTCCATAGTTTTTATCCCTTACCTCCCTCCCAGTCTGTCATTTGAATTCTCTCCAGTTGACATTGATGGTAACTGTGTAACTAATTATAATTCCACTAATACAGGAACCAGCTGTGATGCAATAGACCCAACAGGTGAACTGATTGCTCAACCAGCACATGTATACCACCAAGGAAACTTACTGCTGAATATATTAAGTGCTTGAGTTTATTATCAAGATAGTCCCCTCAAAGCAACATGGACCACTATTATGGTCTCTGTTCTATGCAGACATAATGAGCTGAAACCAAAAAAATTGATGGATCCAGTATTAGTGTGCTCCCTGGATGGGCTTTGGGTGCTTCCTTGCTACCTGAGAAATGGTCACTAAAAGAAGTTTCCTGAAAACTGTATAGCAAATATACTATACTTTACATGGAATATAATGTTGTGGTTTATATACTACAGTAAATATCAAAATATTTATTTAATGCAGCATGGTACCTTGAATTATATCCTAGAACAGAAAAAAGACATCAGTAGAAAGACTAGTAAAATTCAACTAAACACATATATTAGTTAATAGTTTTGTACCATTGTTAATTTTGTAGGTGGGACAAATGTGTCTTGGTTAGGTAAGGTATTAACATTAGGGGAAGATGGACGAGGGATATACAGGGTCTTTGTAATACCTTCGCAACTTTTCTGAAATTTAAAAGTACTCCACAATGTGAATTATATACTTACATATAATTTTTAGTTGCAAATACCACAAGAATGTGGCATTCATTAAGGGAAAAGTAAAGGAAAACAAAACCTATGATGACACAGAAACAAGAGAAGAGGCTGCTTCAGTAAGAAAACTTGAGCTATGAATTGCCAGCCAAATAGTGAAAGCCACAGACCAATCAGGTTGGTAGATTAAACATGCCGCTGTACACATTCCCAGACACTTTTGAATTTTTAAATCAGTTTATCCTGTCTGTGTTGCATGGATCACCATAAGCTACTTTAAATCAATTTTGGAAAAGAAAGGAAGGATGTTACCTTCTCTACAACATTAGTTTCCTACATCTGCTATAACAAAACCCACAAACAGTGTAGCTTAAGAGTATCTCACATTGTGGAGGCCAGAAGTCCAAAGTCAAGGGTCAGCTTGACCATGCTCTCTCTGGAAGCTCTACAGAAGAATCCTTCCCTACCTGCTCAGCTCCTGGTTGTTGCCAGCAGCCATTAGCTTGCAGCTGCATCCCTCCAATGTCTGTCTTCATGTTCACATAGTCATCCTCCTTAAGTGCATCTCTGACACTGCATCTCTGTGCCCAAACCTCTTTCTCCTTTCTTTCATGTTAGAATTCACCCTAATCCAGTAAGACTTCATTTTAACTTGATTTTCCCTGCAAAGACTAATTCCAAATAAGATTACACTCACAAATACTGGAAACTAGGACTTGAACATATCTTTTGGAAGGACACAATTTAACCCATATTTGCATACTCAAATGGGTGCATGAAAACCATCATTCAGTGTTCATTGCATTCTGTCTGAGAAGAAAATTTTCATTTCAGTATCATTAACAATCATTTCCCCTGAAAGGGAAGCTCTTATTTAAAATGTTTTGTATTAATACAGTGAAATGAAAACTGCAACAGACTTACAGCAGAAAAAGTGAGGTTTCTAATTTCCTACCTCCCATTCTAAGGACCATAAAATCTAAACCACATGTCAGTTGAGTTGAATTTGGCCTGAACCCCAATTCTACCCTCTGCAAAGTCCAAAGCCCTCCCCATAATGTTTATTGATTCCCAACTGCTTAATGACCCCAGTTTCTCTTCAATTGAGCATACCTGCTTCAAATGTGTTTCTTTAGTATTGCTCACATCAGTCTGGAGGCTGTCAGGGAAAATTGTGAAGGACTAAAATGGGCACCACGATCACTGGTGTCCTGTCTGGTATACTCCTCTTGGTTATCTGAGTCTTTCTTTTCTTTGCACTACTTCACAACTCTGTAAGTTGTAGGAAAAACGATAGTAATATGGTTCCTGTGCATTGAAACATAAATCCATTTTGACCAATGGAGGTACAAGTGATTCCCTTCTCCTACTAGAAGAAGCCAATTTTACACCTATTCATAAATAATTTCAGCATTCCTAGCTGCTTTTGTAAGTGTGGGTCCTT